>NC_092630.1:13628599-13928599 GCF_039555335.1 Amphiura filiformis | reverse complement strand
AGCATGGGTCAATTGTCACAAAATTACCTCAATGAACAGAGCACATCTTGCAAAATATGTTTATTTCTGGACTTCTGACTTATGTTTAGCCAGTCTATTCTCAAATGGAAACAAAGGGAACCTGAACAACGTAATAGGTGTGTCATTGGATGTAGTGAGGTGATGTGTCATGTTGCAAAGGATTCTGGGAAAGGTAAGATATCTAATCTGGACTGTAGGCTTCTTCCTATTTCTATCATTTCTGATTGATCTTTCACGAGCCATAATCAAAATGACTACAGGCAACCAAACTTGTTTTTCAAAATCCAGCCATTTTATTTTCCTTCTCTTGTTTCTGTCCCATTTTACCAACCGACTGACAATATATGGAGAAGTGGTTTGTAACAGTAGAGACGGATACATATGGAAGAGTAACATGGCATGATTTCTCTCCTGTTATACTACCCTTTACTCGGCTCAAATATCGGAAATCAATTCAATGTACCAACATATGGTTAGCACGGTGGTAAATAGTCAATACCCCTGATCATGTATACTTTACACTATACTGATGTATAGTCATTACATTGTAGAGCTGGATAGATGAAAACACACCATTGGTGTTAAGATCTACGTGTGCAAGGTGTTACTATTACTGATTAATCCCCGTTTGTTGCATACGAGTAAAGTGTGCATCACCCGATACAGCCAAACCATTTATTTTCCACCAAGGCAATATTCATCAGTCAACAATCCGTAAAAGCCTACTTGTTTTCAACGTTGCTACTCTCAAGTTCTGACATAGACGTGGACATTAGTCATGAGCATAGATATCATAAGCAACATTCTCAGGAGTTTATTTATTTTAAACTAGCATGAATGTGCATTTTACAATGTGAAAAATAACTTCAGCACTAAAATGTGTTCTTCAACAGTGCATTAAACATGAAACTAATCCCACTAAAAGAGTATTGGTTAGATGGATACTAGAGTTGCTCATTTCAATAAACATTCTTCACATACAAAATCATACTTTCAGTGCATTTTTTCTTTACTTTGTAAAAGGAATTTTATATCCTAACATTTTCTTTCAATCAGTCAAATTTTTATATCCGACGTAATTCACACCGGAGTATAATATGCGTAAATAAGTTAAAGTGTTATGATTATTTTATACAAAATAAAAAGCGTAACTTTTAGCTGTTAGTGTTAGGAATACTTTTCCATGTAATGCAATATAGTTTATTTCACTCGATATTGATTGATTATATAAAATGGTGTGACTTGAAGGTTGGGATGTATCATTAATGTATTTCATATAAACTGTACAGAAATGAACACTTTCTCAGTTAAACTTACTAAATTTACCTTATAAAACAAAGATACAAAAAGTAAACAACTACCATATTTTTGTATTTTATGGACACAAAAAACCCACCTATAATTGCCCTTTTATGAACCAAAAAAAATTGAATACCTGAATGAGAATGAATGAATGAATGAATGAATGAATGGATTAATGAATTAATGAATGAATAATTGAATGAATGAAGCTGAACTCAAATCTTGCCACTTATTATGAAGCTGGACTCAAGCCAATATGAATGTATGACCAAGCGATCGAACAAACAATCAAACAAGCGAATGAATAAAGCTGGGCTTCATTGTGAAGCAGTGACCTAAATGAAAATTGCATATTTACACGATATGGTGATGATCATTCTTACAAAATGAATAAAGAACAGAAGCAAACACTGAAAAGATATATGTGAATGTAGTACTTTGTTATAAGGCTGTAACATGATGGCCATACCATAGGAAAGTGCTCCATCCAAAGAGTATGCCAACCCACAATGTAATTACTATTGCCCCAGAATGTGCAGTCTGAAGAAATAACCATTAAATTAGCTTACAATCTTATCAAAATGCTCTTAAACCATTTTATAACTACATTAAAAGACTTAGTTGGACCCTAGTGACAGAAGCAGAAAGAGCAGAAACACATTGTATATAAGACTGTCACATAATGTTCCCTACGGCTTAGATTCCAGATATGCTCCTGATCATTATCCTATTAAGTGTCAATTCTCTATTCCCCATTATATAAAAGAACTATGCCATGCTCTTAACTTGTTTATACCCATTTCACATAACATAAACAAGATTTTAAAGTGTATGCAATGACCTACTTTTAACACTACTAACAAAATAGTGCAAATATATTAGTCTCCTAGTTTCATAATTGATGAAAAAGAGATTTGAAAAGCTACATGACGTCATAAGCCCTTAATCCTTGATCTATTTATGGCTTCATCATTTGCTACTTAACGAAGAAAGAAAAAAATAACTATCAATCCTACGGGGGACAAAACATTGATACAAGGATAACCACTTTTAATCAACATGAATCTACATAGGAAACTAAAATACTTTAGCCCCACAGCTTTTTAGTGTTCCTGTGAAGTATAACTAGCAATCTCGCCAACGTATCTTGACATATTTTGGCTACGGGTAATCTATAGGATATTACTTGATACTATAAACATGCTCTTTCAACATCTAGGTGATGCATTATACAACTTGCCATGAATGATCACCCCAGCAGCTATGTTCCTATCATGTCTACTCAAATTTTTTTTCTTGTTTCTTTCATATGTTAAGAATAACAGACCAAACCGCCAGATGACATGTTTCAATTTAGCTTCCAGCTGTATGGTTAAGTAAATGAGAGTTTTCTTAGAAACTAGAACATTGGTATCTTCAGGGGAGAAAATATGTCTTCATTCTTATTCAAAATATGAATAATATATTATACTCTCTAGAAATTATCTATTTATCTCCAACAAAGTAATGACCCTTGAGAATTAAACCGTATTGCAAATATGATTTTAATAATATCTTGACTTTGTATTTTCTTTACAGCACTGTTAACACAAAATATCATGGTGAAGTATATATATTTTTTTAACCTAAAAGCCGAGATGAGGTACACAATATCATCAACACAGGATCATTGTTGATGGGACTGATGGGACTTCTGATGAAAGCATTACTACATATTGCTACCTACCAAAGATAGTAACACTGCATATTGCCATCAACTGAAGATAGCATCACTGCACATTGCTATCTACTGAAGATAGCATCACTGCATATTGCCATCTACTGAAGATAGCATCACTGCATATTGCCATCAACTGAAGATAGCATCAATGCACATTGCTATCTACTGAAGATAGCATCACTGCATATTGCCATCTACTGAAGATAGCATCACTGCATATTGCCATCTACTGAAGATAGCATCACTGCACATTGTTATCTACTGAAGATAGCATCACTGCATATGGCCATCTACTGAAGATAGCATCATTGCATATTGCTATCTACTGAAGATAACATCACTATTGAAGATAACATCACTGTATACTGCTATAGCATAACTGTGTATTCCTATCTACTGAAGATAGCATCGGTGCATATTGCTATCTACTGAAGATAGCATCACTGCACATTGCTATCTACTGAAGATAGCATCACTGCACATTGCTACTGAAGATAGCATCACTGCATATTGCCATCTACTGAAGATAGCATCACTGCATATTGCGATCTACTGAAGATAACATCACTATTGAAGATAACATCACTGTATACTGCTAGAGCATAACTGTGTATTGCTATCTACTGAAGATAGCATCTGTGCATATTGCTATCTACTGAAGATAGTATCATTGAACATTGCTATCTACTGATGATAGCACTACTTTTTTCCTGTTATTTGAAGATAACATCACTGTATATCTATCTACTGAAGAAAGCATCACTCCATATTACGCGATCTACTGAAGAAAGCATCACTGTATATCTACTGAAGATAACATCACTGAACATTGCTATCTATTATAGCTATTTACTAAAAAAAGATAGCATGCATCACTATGTGTTGCTTGCTACGGTATTGATCATAGGAAAAATATGTTTCATATGAATTTATTCTGGCATTAAGATCTGTTTTAATTTTTTTTTTTTACATTCAGCAATATGCAGATCATTCTATATGCAAATAATGAGACTTTTTAAAGCATATTGTACTCCATGTGCAAAAAAACACAAATAAACAAGCACCATTTGTGAGAAATAAGACTGCCTGCTCAACAAATTACTCCCATTCCACAATCGCAATGCAAATATACTAGGAGAAGAGGTCAATCATGTTATTATATGTATGTCTACTATAATTCCTTTAGCAGTGTTTTCAAGTGCATCTAGTGTTACGTACGTCACAGTCACTACCCAACCACCGAGTTGCTAACTGATCTTTCCTCTCCAACTCCGTAACAAGAATTCCCTTTCCATGCCTTAATCTCCCCCTTGTTTTCTCATGCTTTGTTTGTTTTTAACCAATTACTGGTAAGAGTTGTTAGAAATATATACAATCTTACAAAAAATTGTTGTTGTTTTTTCAACTATTTATAATACTCTGATGTCGAGATTTTGCACAAGTAGAAAGAATGCAAATAGTAAGTTCAAAGACTGTATATAATATCACTACATGTTGTGGCTTTTTATAGTGAAATCAATCACTCCATATGCCCTGGATCATGTATTTGAGCCTACCAAGTACAATCCATGTAGTGTTAAGTTTCCGTATTCTTACTGTATTTCTGCAAGCATTTTGTTTGTCAAGAGCTTTGTTTATGTGATCACTTCAATTTTAATTTTGCTATATAACATTTTTCCATTTTTTTCGTTTTTGCCTATCAATATTTATTTTGTTATTTTGTCAATATTTGTTATGATATTTACTCCTGGTGTTACATATCTAATGCATAATTAATGGAGTACTCCTACGTACTAGCCATAGGCTTCAACATAAAAAGTTTTGAGATATTCTCTCAAAATATCAAGAGCTATCTTAAGAACCACTGAACCAATACTAGGCTTGTTTGTACTCATTTTGATGCATTTTTCATGCCGATTCCAAATATGATCATGAAAATCTACAATTCTGAAATTGTTTTTTTTTTTTTTAAATTGAAACTTGTCGTCTGCAGTCATCACCCATTGAGAGAGTTAAATGCATGCCTCATTGGGTTTCTTTTTAAATGCCTTTACATAATCAGATGAAACTGACAACAACCAACAAAGTTCAAGGTTTGAAGCTCAACAAGAACTGCCATTTCCAAAAGTCAAGGCTCAGATGAAAGCTAGCAAAGCATAAACTATTCCACAGAATATTGACAAAATGTTTAAACCATTTTAGATGAATTTCACAATTTATTTCACATCTCTATTTCAAAGCATGTCAAGATAATACATGACCATGGTAGAGAAAATATTTACCCTGATGGAAACAAATTATGTATTTCTTTGTCAAATTTATCAGTCACAAGAAATAGTTTTAAAAAGTCAATCGTGAGTAAATTTCTGGTTTTGTGCATACGAAATTTATTTAATCTAATAAGATGATAAGAGTAAAAATAAATGACTGCATTTTCTCTCAATAAACGATAAATTCTAATGCAATAAAAATAGAACCAACCCACCAAATTATTCTGATTAAGGGAAGGGGTATGAACGTTTGGACAGAATTTATTGTGGGACATTAGAGCACATCGGACATATCGAATTGCATTCTGAATACGAAGAATGGCCTTCTGATATCAAATAATTTTGATTTTTGAAATTAAATGTAATACACATTTTATGGCAAATCATTAAAATTGATATTTTGATATTTAACAGTACTCAAGTAAACTTTATAAATCTGATGATTTCTACCTAAAGTGATGTAGGTGGGATGAAAAGCCGACGATCAATTGAAAATTTTGACCTTTCATATTGAAGATATAGATTTTTCTTCCCAAACCACAAAAAAAAATTAGGTCTTTTTGGGAAAAAAATCCATATCTTCAATATGAAAGGTCAAAATTTTCAATTGATTATCGGCTTTTCCTCCCAGCTACATACACTTTAAGACTAAATCATTAAATTTATCAAATTTACTTCGAGGACTGTTATATCTCCAAAATGTGAAAAATATCAAATTTTAATAATTTGTCATAAAATTTGTATTATATTGTGAATTTCATAAAATGAAAATTATTTGATATCAGAAAGACATTCTTGGTATTCAGAATGCAATTCGATAGATCTGATGTGCTCTCATGTCCCACAAAAAATGCTGTAGAAACGATCAAAACGCTCATTCCAGTTCCCTTAATAACAAGTATATATATAGCTATTAAATTGATGATATCTGATGATTAACCAACCTTCAGTTTGGAAGATAAATTAAGCCAGTGAATACACCCAAATATTATCTTATTTATAAAACCGTTCCACATGATACAAATTGTCAATGATATCAGCCAACTGAGCCTGTATCTAATGATGTATACTTTCAATAACCAATGTGGCTTTTTGATTCCTCTCATCATACCTCGTTGTTATTTTATCAAAATATCCTAATGAGAGCAAAATAATTGAAATATCACACAGTCAGAGCTTTTTTTGATCTCACCATGGAGTATTCGCATTATGGCTTTATAAAGCCATAACATACAATTTCCATTTAATTTTGTTATTCTTTGCTCAAAATGCTGAAATAATATTAGCATTAACTGCCAGGAAGGGTTTCTAAGGTAACATGAAAAAAAAATGGTCATTTAATGTCAGGCTCAGGCGATATTTAGATTAATCGAAAATAATCGATTATTTTTTTTAATCGGGTACTCAATTATTTAAAAACACCATAATCGAAATATCGAGATTTAGATTTTATCGAAAATAATCGACTGTTTTTCTAAGCAAATAGATTATTAAAGCAATTTTTTCAACTGATTTTTAAAAGTGGTTTTAAAGTAGTTGCATCTTTATAGGTGATTATTAGCTGAAACTAAAACCAGAATAACAAGTGAAACAACTGTTAAACACATCTTTCTCCATTTAAAATGCACAGCAATGTTTAATAGTGGGATTCTATGCAACAAATGATGCTCAACCTATTACACACTAAAAACTACGGGGTTATATTTTCCGTGGTCATTTTGAATTGACCACGTTTGGGGTTGTTTTGACCCTTCAAGGGGTTGTACTGTTTTAATTTGACCACATTCACGAGGTCATTTTAGCCACGCATTTAACGTGGTCAAAAACTTAGTGGTCATTTTGCCGATACCGTCACGCATTGATATCAGTTTCAATCTTCCGCTTTGAAAATCTCAATTCATAAATGAGTTTAAACATGAGCTACAATTAATGTTTGTTGATTAATAAATAAAACTAATTTTTGACCGAAGTTACCCAATTTGTCAACTTTATAATGACTTGCATCTCGGAACTATTTGCACACACGGTGTGCATCGGCTCACGTGGTCACATCAGCGCCATATTTGTTCTGATTGTGCAGCTCAGCGGATTGTCGTGTGTGCTTGTCTGCATGATGGAATATGAAAAGTTAGTTGAAAAGTGAGACTGCAAGGATGCATAGACCCTTGTCTATGCACGCAGATTCATTCCAATTTCATCATTCATGCTGTCGTGGCTGGTGTCTTGGCTGCAGTTGTTATAAGCTTATTATATATCATGTAAGCTTATAATACGTGAACTGTCATAGGCGATGACTGACTGTGTGTGAGTGTGATACACAGATGCATTTTGCAGTTTGCTGTTTATGTAATGCTTTCTCTGTGCAGAAACACACTTATGTCCTGGTGGGACCAGCATGACCATAGGCCTACTAAAAAATCCAAACAACCCCTAAATGTGGTTATTGAGTAACCCTATAAAACAACCCTTTCAAATGGGTCATTTCATTTGACCCCAAATGAGGTCATTAAGTAACCCAATAAGGCAACCCTTTTGAAGGGGTCATTTCATTTGCCCCCGAAATGTGGTAATATTGTGACCCCAATGGGGTTACTATGTGACCCAAATACGTAGTCATTGCAATGACCCGACCAATGGGGTCAAAATGACCCCGTTAGTGGTATGGTGTTTAGTTGATAACTATGCTGGGGTCAAAAATGACCCCGTTTGGGTCATTTTTTGACGCCGTAGTTTTAAGTGTGTACAGTCACGCGATGTTCAATACATCGAAAATAATCAATTAAAAAAAATAATTAATCAAAATTGATTGTTTTTAACAATCGCCTGAGCCTATTTAATGTGGAGTTCTACTATGTCAAAATTGCTGTGTTGACCTACAAACAAGACAAATTTGGCTGATTCCATTTAGTTGTAAGTTGGGACATATGTAAACATTACAAATATGCCAAAAACAATCAGGTTTGAAAGTAACCAATTTCATATTATAAGATCGTACATTATGACTTTAAGTCTATTAGTCTTTTGAAAAACAACAACAGACATTGCATCTTGTTCAATGTCAATGATTTTTGAAGAAGAAAAAAAAAATAAGTAGAAAGGAAGGCAGATAGCCTGGATAAAGATGCAATTGATGATGGCAAACTAATAAAGATACTCTGAAAAGGAAATTTTCATGCTCGCTTAACTTTACATATATACCTTTTATTTTCCAGCGTACTTCAAAATTAAGCACCACACAATATTCGTGCAATGTGTTGATCAATGTAACAAAATATGTTTGTCTGAAATTTTAAAGCCTGTATACCCATAGGCTTTAATGTGCAACTGTTTGTAATTGGGAAAATAAGAAACGGCAAAACTGCTCCGATCAGTTCATATCACGAAAAATTAATACAACGAAAATATCACGCTTCACTGTATTCAGCTACAAACACTTTCTTAAAAACAGTAAATTTTGCATGAGCTTCTATGGCAAATATCATTTTCATAATGCTTGCCATGACATTTAGAATGATTAAAACTCTAGTAGGAGTCACAATTAGCCAAATATTTTAATAACAAACTGTCAATGACATAGAATTACTAGAAACCTCTTGATCAATAATATTGTCAGAGTAAACAACCATTTCTCATAAAATATATTATTTGTGATTACAAGATATAAAACTTTGATCAAACCTGATACCTAGAGGCAAACCATGATCAAATTATTTCCAAATATAAATATCAATTCCATTATGCTTTATTCTTGTATGAATTATCTTGCCATCATAAAATTAACATACCTCGATATTTCCTCCATAGTTATACAATCAAAGATTCAATCTTAAATATATATTTCGCGATCCTAGCATCCTCTTTTTATGACCTTTTTCAGTAGATATCCACGAAAAAAAAGCTTATTCCCAACATTTCAGTTGATTACGATTTTGCGTTTGCGAGTTATGCATGATTATGAGTATAACACTGCTCCATAGACAATGTGTTGTAATTTTGTTCTGGTATACCAGAACATAATTCAAATTTCACAATATTTTTGCAAAACGAATTAATCTGCAAGAAATTTTTTGTACATAAGGCTATCTTAATTAAATCCTGTGTCTCAAAGCTTGTGAGAAATTGAAAACCTAATTATGCGGAATGCGGTGTTTTTTACTGTATTTTTTATTTTATTTTTTATTTTTTTATGTGTCAGTACAAGATTTCGGACAAGCATTTGTGCAAAAAATATCCAATGTTGCAAATGTTGGAATAGTAGACAAATAAAGTCACTGCTACAAACTATTATTCTTCTCTTTTATTATTTTCATGTCCAAAGTTTGCGAAAAAAATCGAAAACTTGAAATCAAATACGAATTTTGAGTTTTATTTTCGCCTTTTTGTTAAAGAAAAAATAAAAAGAGATAAAAAAAATGAATTTCTTGATTTCAAAGAGGACTACGTGCACGATTTTACTAACGCGCTCGGAAGCTTTGAGACACAGGATTTAATTAAGATGGCCTAAACATTATGTAGCTAGAGGTTTCCAGTGGTATAAAATTCTCAACATTTTTGGAGAAAAGTGGGGGTATGATGATGTGGATCACAAAATGCCCTTTTACCATACCTCGATATTTCCTCCATAGTTATACAACCAATGATTCAATCTTAATTACAGCATTTTCAAATGCTGATCAAACACAACATACAATGTTGTATTAGATTCCCTCTCCCTTAGATTACAATAAATTCAATTTATAAAATGTAACAAGGTCACAGTAGGTTGGCGTTATACGACCTGGGTAGTTTTATCAACACCGTTATCGCGATGACCAGACAACCTCACCGGGCACCCCAGGAGTGTAATACTGCATGCTGAGTAAAGAGACACTATCTTTTCTTATAAAGTGTATTTAGTTCCTGTGGATATGGGTGCTGGGACTAGCGTACTGTTGGGCATTTGGTATTTCGTAAAGTGTTGTCATAAGCACTTATGCGACTATAATATAATATAAAACAGCTTGCTAGTTTCGGGGGCAAATAAAACATACTGGACTGTTTGATCGAATAAAGTATGTTATATTGTAGCAATTAGAGTCGATTTGCAATGTTACAGTAGCAATATCATGTTGACAGAAAATAAAATTGAGTCGCAATGAAGCTGTCTTCAGTAGATAGCAATGTCAGACTTCGACTCTGGTAATTATACAGAAAGAAATGTCATGGCTGCAATTTAATTGCACAACTGAAATGATCATGTTCAATGCAAATTGTTGTCATTATTCAGTGAAGCTATCTTGATGCTTTACACGCTGGCCGTGGGCTTCAACATAACATTCCAAGTTTTGAGATATTTTCTAAATATATCAATAGATATCTCAAGAACCATCAAAACCAACACTGGGCTTGTTTGTACTTATTGTAATGCATGCAAAAATGTAGAATTATTAAATTTTTAAAGAAACTTTGGAAGTTGCTGGCTGATCTTCAATAGTCTTAATAGAAAATATGTTATATTATGCATCTTAAATGGAAAGTTATGAAAATACATTTCAACCGTCCTCAGTAGACAGCAGTATGTTATACAGCTTAGTTTCATCAGTAGATATCGACATGTCACAGTGTGCAGCTTTCTTCAGTAGACATTGGCAGTAGATAACAGCATACTTTACCATGCAGCTATCTTCAGTAGACAGCAGCATGCTATACCATACAGCTATCTTCAGTAGACAGCAGCATGCTATACCATACAGCTATCTTCAGTAGACAGCAGAATGCTATACCATACAGCTATCTTCAGTAGATAGTTACAGCTATACCATGTAGCTATCATCAGTAGATAGCAGCATGCTATACCATACAGCTATCGTCAGCAGATAGTTACAGCTATACCATGTAGCTATCTTCAGTAGACAGCAGCATGCTATATACCATACAGCTATCTTCAGTAGATAGTAACAGCTATACCATGTAGCTATCATCAGTAGATAGCAGCATGCTATACCATACAGCTATCTTCAGTAGACAGCAGCATGTGATACCGTGTAGCTATCATCAGTAGACAGCAGCATGCTATACCATACAGCTATCTTCAGTAGACAGCAGCATGTGATACCGTGTAGCTATCATCAGTAGACAGCAGCATGCTATACCATACAGCTATCTTCAGTAGACAGCAGCATGTGATACCATGTAGCTATCATCAGTAGATAGCAGCATGCTATACCATGCAGCTATCTTCAGTAGACAGCAGCATGTGATACCGTGTAGCTATCATCAGTAGACAGCAGCATGCTATACCATACAGCTATCTTCAGTAGACAGCAGCATGTGATACCGTGTAGCTATCATCAGTAGACAGCAGCATGCTATACCATACAGCTATCTTCAGTAGACAGCAGCATGTGATACCATGTAGCTATCATCAGTAGATAGCAGCATGCTATACCATGCATCTATCAGTGGACAGCAGCATGCTACATGTATATCATTCCCAACCATAAAACAAACAAGTTTCTGAAGATTATAGGCTTAGTGTGATATGAAATGCACCTCATCTT
Source organism: Amphiura filiformis (assembly GCF_039555335.1). Lineage (NCBI taxonomy): Eukaryota > Metazoa > Echinodermata > Ophiuroidea > Amphilepidida > Amphiuridae > Amphiura > Amphiura filiformis. The sequence continues at coordinate 13,916,747 of NC_092630.1, read as the reverse complement.
CAGTATCTTCAGTAGATAGCAGTATGTTATTCAGTTTAGATAGATATCTTCTGTATACATTCAATCTATCCAGAAACACCATCTTTAGATGATAGCAAGCCCATGCTTATTAAGCCAACCAATCTGCAAAAGCCTGCAGAGCTATCACCATTTTAGTTTCCTTTAATTTTTTTTTAAAAACTTTTGTTTCTTGTTTTTGGCTTTTATTATTATTATTTTTTTAATTTTGTTTCTTGTTTTTGGCTCTTCTTTAGCTTGTTTTCCAATTTGCTTTAGATTTGCCGTTTCTTTCATCCTTTATATTTCAAATTATCTTCTCCTTTTATTTTCAGTCTAGTGAATAACTTTCCCAGTTTATATATTTGAAAAGTGATATGATCAAGTAAAATTGAGTCAAGCGACGATAAAAATTGCATTACACATGACCAAAAGAAGTAACTTACTTCTTTATTCAGTTGCTTTCAGCAAACCCAAAAACGATCATATCTCTGACTCGATTCCCAATTTGTACTAGGATTTCACTTCTTCATAACCTTCAAAACCGGCAACAATATTAAATGAAAATATGAAAATTGATTTCGCTCAACAATAACCCCATTTGGCATGATCGTATCGCAAATATTATACACGCTCATATCGAGAATTGTTGATGAATGTTATTCTAACACTGACATTTTTATTGAATCTGTTTAAAGTTATCCATCTCTGGTTGTCTGGGTTACTTATCTGTGGCACATATCTCACATGCACTCAAGCTTACCTTATATGAAGTTGCTTTACTCATACTAAAATAGAACCGTTTTCTAATAAAAACCTACAACTGACAGCCTTTGGCCCTGAGTCGCTTACCTGCACAAGGAAACAAACAAAGATGAAAAAAAAAAACGAAATTAATAAATAAATTGAGATCTTACTTGTTTACTACCAACACAGATGAACTTTCATTCTAAATTTATTGAGATCTTGTAAGGCTTAGAAAGGATTTCTAAGAAAGTGCATTTCTCACAATTTCTCCATGGGAGATGGGGGTTTTAATGTTGGTGTTTTATATTTTATTCATCTACCTGTGGGGGCCAGTAGTTATGAGAAAATATACATGTCTCAAATCATATGTTAACAGTTGCAAAGTATAGGTTAGAAAATAATGTTACCTGTTAATAGAAAAATTCAAATTCCTGAAAAATTGTAGCTTATTGTCTCTGATGTCTGACCACTGTATACAAAAAACCATTTAAGTCTGTTCAAGAAAATAATTTGTTTATATAATTTTATTCAGGCAATATTTTGTATTTATTTCTTGCTAAAAATTAAATTGCATTTAAGGTTGCTAAAATAGATGCATGCAGTTTATGGGAAAGAATTTTCCAATGCACGAGGGAAAAACAAATATTTTGCTTATTTTGGTGCATTTGTTTATCTCATTTTTGTTTTGTCTTGTCTTGTAAAATGTGTACTAATTCTCCCAAATATTCCATTTACACTTATGATCAGCTCGCAATCGGCTGGAATTATTAGGCTTTTAGCACTACGCCAAAAAGTGTACCCACATTAAAAGTGTCATAGTTGACCTGCCTGGTCTCTTTTGTGTGTGTCAAAGAAAATAGACAATGTATCAGACTTGAATGAATAATTTGTGATGCTTCTGGCAAGATGTCACAAGACAGTTTTTGAAATAAAATATATAGATATTAATCCGCAATGTTATAAGGCCCGCCAATTACGAGCTGATCGAAGTATAGTGTTGCTTTAATGACATGACATAAAGCAATAAATCATGATGATAGCTGAAGCAGTTACAAATATATGCATTATGATGGTTAGAAAATTACATAAACACTCTACATTTTGTACTAAAATTGATGTGCCAATATGCAAGATTACATTGCAAGAAATGACACATTAGAGGCTTTATAAAATTTTATTTTACTGCATACTTTTACCCTTGGGAAAAAATACAAATATCACACTTCTGGAGCTAATATTAGTAATATATATTTGAAAGTATGATCTACATAATATGATGTAATAAATAACCCGATGCTCAGGCACAAGCAATATGCATGAACAATTAATAACACAAAAATTAACTAGTTTACACGGTTCAGTGTTGCATTATTGAGTAGTTATTTCCTATGATGCATATAATTTGGCTCCAATAGACAGTAGACATATATTCACATCACTACATGGAAAAACAAGAACATTCTCTCTGCTGCACTGCTTTTTGTGATTTTACTGCACTTTTCAGTCAATAAAAATAATAAATTGTTGAACTGCCTCTTTCTTTTCTAGGTCTAGTAGGGTTGCTCTAAATTTGTCAATTTAAATGAAGCAAATCTGTTTGAATCGATGTGTAAAGTCAATAAAATACGATATAAAAATAGTGATTTCACAATGCAGAATTGTACAGCTTTCAATGAAAGAGCATAAATATTGGGTCGTACAATAATTGGGCTATTCCATTTAAAATCCACACTACCCCTGTGGAAGATTTAGCTGAAGTCTTCCACAGAGGGTGATATGAGTTTTGATTAGAATAGACAAATTGGGTAACTTCCATTTGAAGTACTCACTCCAGTTGTAGAAGATATAGGCGCCATTAGGCGGCCATAATACAGGGAGAGTATGGGTTTCAAAATGATTAACCCTGACTAATTACATTTGAAAATCATACTCCCCTGTGGAAGATATTTCTAAAATCTTCTGCAGGGGTAGTGTGGATTTGAACTGGAATAGCTGATTGAAGCCTTCAATGAAAGTGCATTGACAAATGTAGGGTCTGATGGAATCAATTATGTTTAATAATATAAATACCATTATCTTATCTCTGTCTTATCAATTCCTCTTATCAATACCGAAGGTGTCACCACGACAAAGATATGATTAGCTGTATGGACTTTCAATTAGCAAAGTAAAGTCATATCTTCTAATTTGCATTTTTATTAATTTTGCAGTAGAGATGAATCATCACACACTGAGTACTTTACTATGGTTAAAACTAGAGATTCAATTTTCAATACATCAATCTATCAATATGTTTATCAGGTGCAATTTCATTGTAAATTGAGTTGACATTTTACTTGCCATTCACACAAAAACAATTAGGCTATATATTCATCAATCAATCAATCAATCAATCAATCAAGCAAGCAAGCAATTAAATCAATTGATCAATCAATCAATCAATCAATCAATCAATCAACCAACCAATCAATCAGTCAATCAATCAACCCACCCACCAACCAACCAATCACTCACTCACTCACTCAATCAATCAATAAATAAATCAATCAATAAATCAATAAATAAATCAATGCTTGGCTGGTAATCAAACGAGACAACAAACTGCTTCACAATCCAAATTCAATTCCTTGGAAGTACCATCACTCAAACTAAGCCATGCTTTTACCAATCTCTTTCCTTTCAACCCAATTACATCCCGCTTTTAACAGATTTTCCTCATTTTACAACAGACCCTTAAACATAAAAGCTGATATTTTTCACGTTATATTTCATTCATCCCCTTGGGTGTTTCTTTCCATATCTCTCCCAATGCCCTTGACAATGTTGCTCTGGTTTATTAAATCATTGAAAACTCAAGTTGTGCCAATTGGTAGACAGTCTCTCACAAAGTACGGCCTTTAGATACGATCAAAGCCACCTTTTGTTTTGTAATAATCTTCCTTTTCTGCACCAAACCACCGACATCCATAGATTATGTGACACTTCACCTTAATTTAGGCTATTCCAGTTGAAATCCACACACCCCGTATGGAAGACATGACCTTAGTCTCCCACATGGGGGATGTAAATTTCTACCAATTCTGTCTTTAATACATAGTGCTATCATCAGTATGCCTAGATAGATATCTTTGTAGACATAATGTTATCTTCAGTAGACAGCAATTCTATCTTTATAGACATAGTGCTATCTTCAGTAGATAGCAATTCTGTCTTTATAGACATAGTGTTATCTTCAGTAGATAGCAATTCTGTCTTTATAGACATAGTGCTATCTTCAGTAGATAGCAATTCTGTCCTTATAGAGATAGTGTTATCTTCAGTAGATAGCAATTCTGTCCTTATAGCCATAGTGTTATCTTCAGTAGATAGCAATTTTGTCCTTATAGACATAGTGTTATCTTCAGTAGATAGCAATTCTGTCTTTATAGACATAGTGATATCTTCAGTAGATAGCAATTCTGTCCTTATAGAGATAGTGTTATCTTCAGTAGATAGCAATTCTGTCTTTATAGACACAGTGTTATCTTCAGTAGATAGCAAGTCTGTCTTTATAGACATAGTGCTATCTTCAGTAGATAGAAATTCTGTCTTTATAGACATAGTGCTATCTTCAGTAGATAGCAAGTCTGTCTTTATAGACATAGTGCTATCTTCAGTAGATAGCAATTCTGTCCTTATAGACATAGTGCTATCTTCAGTAGATAGCAATCCTATCTTTGTAGACATAGTGCTATCTTCAGTAGATAGCAAGTCTGTCTTTATAGACATAGTGCTATCTTCAGTAGATAGCAATTTTGTCTTTATATAGAAAAAGTGCCATCTTCAGTAGATAGCAATTTTGTCTTTATAGACATAGTGCTATCTTCAGTAGATATCAATTCTGTCCTTACAGACATAGTGCTATATTCAGTAGATAGCAAGTCTGTCTTTATAGACATAGTGCTATCTTCAGTAGATAGCAAGTCTGTCTTTATAGACATAGTGCTATCTTCAGTAGATAGCAAGTCTGTCTTTATAGACAGTGTTATCTTCAGTAGATAGCAGTTATGTCCTTATAGACATAGTGCTATCTTCAGTAGATATAGCAAGTCTGTCTTTATAGACATAGTGTTATCTTCAGTAGATAGCAATTATGTCCTTATAGACATAGTGCTATCTTCAGTAGATAGCAAGTCTGTCTTTATAGACAGTGCTATCTTCAGTAGATAACAATTATATCCGTATAGAGAGAGTGCTATCTTCAGTAGATAGCAAGTTTGTCTTTATAGACATAGTGTTATCTTCAGTAGATATCAATTCTGTCTTTATACACATAGTGCTATCTTCAGTAGATAGCAATTCTGTCTTTATAGACATAGTGTTATCTTCAGTAGATATCAATTCTGTCTTTATACACATAGTGCTATCTTCAGTAGATATCAATTCTGTCTTTATAGACATAGTGCTATCTTCTGTAGATAGCAATTCTGTCCTTATAGACATAGTGCTATCTTCAGTAGATAGCAAGTCTGTCTTTATAGACATAGTGAGGTGTATGGAGTTCAAATGGAATAGCCTTTTGTCCAAGCTCTTGACACATAACACACTACCCAATCAAAGCAAATTCATTTTCAAATTCCTTAGCGGCAATTTCCCCTCAATTATATCCCTGGATCAATACTGAACCTAATTAACCTAAATCTATAGTAACAAATAAAGCAATTCCCGGCCAAAACTATCCGCTGGTAATTTCGTTAAAGACAACTCTTGTTTTACAAATGACAAATATAAGGGTCAGTGGTGACGCGCAATACAGCTTGTTAATTTAATACTCACACCTGTGTCAGTGCATGCCCTCAGGCATGGCTACTACGCAAACTAGCCAGCCGCAAAAATGGCCGGTCATTCCGTGCAAATGAAGCTAACTTATCATTTTGCTTGCATGGTGTTATAATCTTCTTTACAAACAGATTAACACCTTCAATATTTTTATGGACGCAATAAAGTATATTGTTGTATAAATGATTAATGGATTTTTTATATACGTTATATAAAATTTAAACTATTTAAATAAATTTTATAAATTGTGTTTCTATCTACAAAGGATAGCTTCACAAGAGAATTCTGCCATCTAGCCTACACCATCTCCCCACACACACCCCACACATTTACAGCAGAACAAAACAAGACACTACTTATAGGCATCTTCTATTGCTATCTACTAAATAACTTGACCACACCACCCTCCCCCTACCCCTACAATGAAACAACACACATACTCAGGCATATTAAAGGAGTGTTTCGTGATCCTAGCATCCTCTTTTTATGACATATTTCAGTAGATATCCACGAAAAAAGCTTATTCCCAAAATTTCAGTTGATTATGATTCTGCGTTTGCGAGTTATGCATGATTATGTGTATTACACTGCGCCATAGACAATGTGTTGTAGTTTCGTTCTGGTGCACCAGAACGAAATTCAAATTTCGCAATATCTTTGCTAAATGAATTAATCTGCAAGAAATTTTTTGTACATGAACATTATGTAGCCATAGGTTTCCAGTGATATAAAAATCTCAACTTTTTTTGAGAAAAGTGGGGGGGATGATGCTGTGGATCACGAAATGCCCTTTTAAATGGCTATCTACTAAAGACACCTTGACCACCTTCCTGTAGGTAACAAACAGTATGACATTCCTCACAGAATTTTTAGAACCATCTTAACAGTTATTCTCTCAATTGTTACAATAGTACCAAAAACCTACACACATCTATGGTAGTCCTCTGCCAGGCCCAAATCCAGGGGGTGCAGGGTGGGGCACACCCCCTCCCCTAAGATCTACTTTTCAGGGTTAAATTTACCCAATAAGGTCCAAATTAGAGAATGAAAAATTAAACAAAAAGACCACTTTTTCATATTAGACTGATAAATAGCCCTCAAAAGTCCACTTGCAATTGATTTAGTGGGGAAGGTCCATGTTTCCGTACCCCACTAAAACTTTCCTGGCTACAGGCTCTTGGAGTACAATGAGGACTTTAAGTGTACTGCATGTCATTGTGGAATCGCCCTTTAATAGCATCATATAGCAGCTATATCATATGCATAGCTTATTGCATTTAACCAATTAACATGTGTATTATAAATGCCAGAAAGATATATACAAACACCCATGTAATTAACACACATAGATAACGATAACGAAGCTTAACTCTATACTATCCACATGAATTTTTTTAATCTGAACCAACCTGAATCAATACATTCCCCAATAAATATGCATGCTTAGCATACACATGATGTATCTATGTTTGGGGTGTTCACACATTGTACAAATGTAGACTAATCTGTACCAGATCTGCTTTTTCATGCCACAAGTGTGAACATATCATAAAAATTTCAGCATTCAAAAATCCACATCAGTCCAGATCATTAAATATCATTTGCAAGCTTGATGGTGCGCCGACTGCTAGTCTGTCGATGGTTCACGACAGATCAATAAAATAAATGGATTGAAATTGGTTCCAATCTAAATAGATCTACGTTATTGCCGACCTTGAACTGTCAGATATGATTTATTGGGAAAATGAATGACAATATTAATGAGATGAGACTGAGTTTAGAACTATTATAATGATAGCTGTGTATATAAATAATGAAGAAAGGCTTTGCATCACTGCACCGCTATAACCTGATGAATTTCCCTTGAGCTGAAGTGAATGCAATCTGACATTGAGATATCTGTAATCGATAGATGCCATGTTTTTATCTACCTGCAGGTATGTCTGAATATTTTGCCTTAGTCCAAATCTTTACCTGTATTGGCTCCAGGTATTAGTTGAACCTACCATGTATGTGTGTGGGTTTACAAACTCTGGCAAGTATATGTACATGAGAAATCATTCATTTCATTCATTCATTCATTCATTCATTTATTTACACAATTCACATAAAAATTACAAAATACGCACTAAAATATCATTACATCAAAATACCATCAACGAATCATGGAGGAGATGGCCGAAAGACCAGTCAGGCCTGAGGTAGCCATCCACATTAACAGAAAATAACAGCAAAAATATATATATTTTAAAAAAAATCTGTGGTACACTAACAGTGGCTGCACAGCAACTGGACATCCATTGTTCTTGCAAAGTGGTATTAGTTCAAAAATAGCATAAAAATACATTGGGGTATGGTGGCACAGTGATACGGGCTCTGCCTCGCAATGCGAGTTCGAGCCCTGCGTTGCCATCGTGTTGCGCACTTGGGCAAGACACTTTGCCTTACTTGCCTCTCTCTACTCAGAGCTGAAATAGGGAGCTGTTATGAATATTGTCCATTGACCGGTGATATGAGCATGCCTTAGGAATTGCATGGTAGCTGACATGTTCTAATGATAACTGAATAAATGTTAAGATCTTTGATACTAGAAGACATCAAGGAGTTGAAGGAACTTATATAAATTTCTCAAGAATTTATAAACATTACAGTTCTCAGTTTCCAAGAAGTTTCAGGATATTACATAATAGTAACTTGACATTTTAAAGGACAGGTCTTCTGCAGACAATCAACACTATAGAAAGAAATATGCAACAAAGAATACCTTGCTTTTGAGAGTTGCTTTAAAATAACTTTCTGGTATAAAACAAAAAAAAGTTGATATAATCTATAGACCCTTGTGTATACAGCGAGCAATACTGTCAACAACACAAATGTTTGACAAGAATAAACAAAGCTAGAAGAAAATTCATGTCCAAAGGCCCTTATTTAATCAAATTGTTAAAAATATCAAACAATTAATCTCAGGAACCTCCATGTATTTTCCCACTTTCTTACACATAATTTGTTCTTTTTATAGGTAAACTACCTTGCAGTTGACAACATCCTTGCCACCAGACAATACTCCGGCAACACATGTAGATCATCTATCGCCATGGCAACCAAACTCTCCATCACCATAGCAATAAGGTGACAAATTACCGTACCCAGATCTTCACAGAAGACGAAGATGAAAACACAATCTTATTGCCAACCACTAAGTTGATTTACTCCTTGGAACCATATCCTATAAATTATGAACAGTCATACATGCATTGACTCCGAGTATAAAATGGATGTATTATTTTCAATACCAGTTTTATTCTACATCAAATAATGCCACAAGCAAAAAGATTCTAAAACAGAAAAGCTTTAATTGTAATTTTATCCAGTGCTGTTCTGATCTACGCTATATATTGAAGATATAAGCTTGATCAGATTCCAAGCATCCGTTGTATCTTATAGCAAGAAACAAGACAGTAGAAATGGCTATTCCAGTTGATTTTCATACACCCCGATGGAAGACATAACCTTAATCTTCCACACAGGGAGTGTGAATTTCAAATGGAGCTACCTGATTGGGTGACTCCATTTCAAATCTGCACTCCCTATGTATGAGTGCAGATCTGTGTATCTTCCACAGAGGGTGTATAGATTTCAACTAGAATAGCCCAATATTAACCAGGTGGATAAGATAGAACTAGGGAAATAAAACCAGGCAATGGAATGTTTACGATTTAACCAATCTAACACATACACAACAGAAATACATTACTTTCTTTGTTCTTCATTCACATTTTCATTCGTTCTTATAATATGAATTTGGTTAATTTTTTTCAAACCTGATTTTTTGGCATATTTGTAATGTTTACACATGTCACAACTTGCACCTAAATGGAATCAGCCAAATTTGTTGTGTTTGTAGGTAAACAGAGCAAAGTTCGACATAAAGTCATAATTCAAAGAATTATGACTTTATGTCCTCCCATAGAACTGCGTGTTAAACGGTTAAAATAACAAGCAGTGTTTCTTTCACTTTACCTCGTTATTTCAGCTCAAAATGGACAGAAACCATTCCCGATAATTATTACTAGTATTATTTCAGCATTTTGAGTATATAATGACAAATTTCAAAAAAGGAAATCGTACATTAAGCCTTTAAAATAAAGCAAATTCGGATGCCGAGATGAAAAATAAAGTTCAGCAAAAAGATTTTGAACTCCTGTCTTCAGGGACTAAACACAATCTCCTTTCGTCATCATAAGTTGCCCACCTTGTATAATCACCAAAGCTTTAATTCCAAAGTTTCTTTCTTTGTTCTTCATTCACATTTTCACTGCAACTTAAAATAAAACAAAATTCGGATGCTACAATAAAAAATAAAGAAAAGCAAAGAAAAAAATGAATTTTAACTCCTGTCTTCAGGGACTAAACGCAATCTCCTTTCGTCATCATAAGTTGCCCACCTTGTATAATCACCAAAGCTTTAATCTCAAACTGATTCCCCCATATTACGTTGAAATAGAGCTGTATTTAGCAAGGCAGCACACAACAACGTTTGGTATAATGTGATTAGGTAGCTGCCAGCCATTTCCTATGAGGGGGACGGTGTATGCATGCACACTTCACCACACGGTAACGCTCTAGGCCTAATATGATCTGGTTGAAGTGCCCCTACTTGAAACATTCATCACCAGTGCTTGATAATTTGTAAGCTAGAGCATCACCTCATCATCAGGTGAGAGAGAGTCTGATGCCTGCCTGCCTGCCTGCATGCTTGCGCTACTGAATCAAGTGAAAACAATGCTCTTCAAAGGCAAGAGAATTCAAAAGTTTATACGGCCTTTTGAATATCTTACCATGCAAGTCAAAAGTGCAAAACTAAGTTCAAGTTAATTATAAGCATTATATACTTTACAGTGGTTTTAAAACATGAAAAACTTCAACTGGTCCAATAAAATTTTCTTAACTTAGGATCATTCTACGTCTATAAGGTCATCTTAATTTAATAGTTTGTCTCAAAGCCCTTCTCAAGTTGAGAACCTAATGTGGAATGTGTTTTTTAAGGTGTTTTTTTTTAACTTTAATCTTTTTATCTGTGGAATGTGTTTTTTAGGTTTTTTTACTTTAATTTTTTTCTGTGGGATGAGCTTTTTGACAAGAATATACCACCTTTTCATATCTCAAGGATAAAGATGAAGAATTTTATCAAAAATTTCAAATTTGGGAAAGTTGTAAAAAACTTGGCATTTAATTTAATTTGGCATTTAAAGTGAGTCTTAGTAAAAAATAAGTTTATGCTAAGTTGGCAACCTTTAGAATAAAGCTGAAACAATACTATCACCTCACAGGCCATAAATGGTAGTCCACATAATTTCATTAATAAAGTCGTTGAGCTGGTGGCGGATAATGCGCTTTCCTCCATCACTGCTATACATTAGATATGAACAAAATCCATTTTGCTTTCAACGTAAAATAAAATAAAAGTCAATTTTGATAGTCAAAAAAGAAATTTTAGTTTCTTTATCAATATCAACCCAAACTGTTTTTTATTAATCACTTTCTTTTTCATATTTCTTTTCATCGTTTCATTTTTATCATTTTCAGGCATACAGATATGTTTATAAAGCACTTTATTAATCTCTTCCATTATTTATTATTAATAAAATCACAAAGTTAACAACAATAAAACAAACAATAGTTTTCATATTTCTACTAATCAGGCCATACAGATTTTGTTTGTAAGGCACTTTTATAAATTTCTTCCATTATTTATTATTATTATTAAAATCACAAAGGCAACAACAATAAAACAAAAAAGTTTCATATTTCTATGAATCATGGCATAGAGATTTGTTTGTAAGGCGCTTTATAAATGTCTTCCATTATTTATTATTATTATTAATAATATTTTTCACATGCATACAATACATGCCTCTGACACTGATCTATCATCTATAATGGGAATTGCGTTAATTAATCTTCGCACCCGCTTTGGTTCACCCAGCTTCTTCATTTCTCGCCTCTATTCGGCAGCTCTTTGACAGTTCATTTTGTTCTACACAGAAATGTGGGTATCAATGATGTATCAAAAGAATGGACTATTCTTGTTGAAATCCTTACACCCCTATGAAAGATACAACCTTAATCTTAAACAGAGGGAGTGTCAATTTCTAATGGGGTTACCTGAATGGGCGACTCCATTGAAATTCTACACCCCCTGTGTGGGAGGTTAAAGTCATGTCTTCCATGGGGTGTATGGATTTTGAATTCAATAGCCCAATTCGTTTGTTTGCACTCACTCCATTTATTATATAAAGCGTATGTTCCAAGGTACGTTCACCCCTTACAGTGGCTTTCTTTTGACACCGCCATCTGATATTTAATACAACATACATGATGACTATAAGGGGTAGGTCGTGCTCTTTAGCAAGCATTGAATTACCAAGCTTAATGACTTGTATTAAGAGAGATAATACAGGTAGTAAATATTATATGTAGCTTATTTAAATGTAAACTGGGAAGGAAACAAGATCAACCTGAAGAAATTTCAGAAAATAAGTTCACACCCTCCTAAAAAGAGTAACATTTAGTTAAAAGAAAACTGTAACTGGCAAAAGCTTGGAAATGCAATGAAATGAATGAAAAATCACAGGATTGTCAAAAATGAGCCTCTGAAATTCAGGATTTTCAACCTTTTTTTGCTGGTAAAATTTGAATTTACAAAAATCATGACTGGACAAAAAGTCTGGAACTCCGAACTCCTCAATATGGGTGTCACGGTTGTTTTAACACAGATGAAAAATTTGACAAAGAAATGAAAATATAAGTTTAAAATAGCTAAAAATATAGCCCAAAAATGGCCATATCTCTGGAACCATACATCTAATTATGATGGGGTTTTCAGCAAAATAAAGCTATATGTGTGTATATTAGTGTAATAGTTGTTGGTATTGTAAAGGTCTAGAATTTAAAATTATTTAATCTTTTGTTAGAAACATTAATAAATGATCACATCAAACAATTGTGTGTTTGCATGATTTGTTGACAACACATGGCTTTATTTTCCTTGTCCTCCATCTTCGGGTTTTTTTCCCCATTTTACTTGTAAAGCAACATGCTTATAGACTTTTTAGCTTAGCGTGAGCATTTTGCTTGAGCCTGATCCCATCAGGACTCAAGTGTATTTCTGCACATAGAGAACATTTTAAATAAACAAAAAAGCGTTAGTGTAAAGATCAAGATACGCCTCGTCTGTGATCTATCGTTTTAAGCCAACGGCAATATACAGTAACATTGTAAATAGGAAAGACAAGGCTAACATAAAACATAGGCTATAATGCAAATGGTTGAGCAATTTTCAGCTTGATGTGAGCCTTTTATTTGATTATGGCAACATTCAATCCAAGTTTAAATGTTATACAGACAGGGGTATAGGCAAATAATTGGTAGCAAGGCTAGTCTTTCCATTTCTTTGCATTAAAATGGCATTTAATGATCCGCACAGCCTCATCCCCCGCTTTTATAAAAATAGATTTTTATACCATCGCAAACTTCGGGCTACATAATGTTTGTGTGGAAACAAATTCTTGAAGATTCATTCGCTCGAGTCATATTGTCAAATTTATCTATGTTCTGTTAAACAGAACAAACTTACAACACAGTGGTATATTGAGCTATGCAATACACATAATAATGCATAACTCAGAAATGCAAAATCAGAATCGGCTGAAACATACCATAAAAAAAGGATGCTAGAATTACAAAATACTCCTTTAAAGCAGAGCAGAGTAGTTTTAACATCTCAGTCTAAATGTGTAACAAATTGGCTTTTCTTAACATATTCATAACTCCACTGAGGCTTTTTGGCGGAGGGAAGGAAGGAAGGAAGGAAGGAAGGAAGGAGGGAAGGAAGGAAGAAGATGAAGAGAATTTTCATTTTCTCATGTGCGATTGTGCGGTTTTGAACCCCAGACCCCTCGGGTGCTAGACATGCTCACGGCCATACCTTGCCACGGGGGATTGCCTTGGCCAGCCATGCTTTCCGTCAACATATGTGACATGATCAAGGGAATGAGTCGCATGTCGACCCTGGTCGAAAATGAGTTTTACATTCGTTTCTAAAGAGGACAGAGCTTTCAGAAACTAAAAACCCCATATGTTGATACGACTTTTCGTTGTGAAGTAACATCAATTTATCAATCGCTGAAAACAAAAGAATTTTAACACTTTCTTTGCCAATATCTCAAAATCAATATTAGCAACATCCGACTCATTTCCCTCAATCGTGTCACATATGTGCTTTCGCATGGTGGCGTTCACAGTTTCTTGCTCTTGTAGCTTTAAGTGGCTTTTGGTGGAGTTAGGGTTAATGGAAAAGCATAACCATTTGCCATACATCTTGTACCCTCTCACTATCGGCCCTCTGATTCGCCTCAAATCAATCCCAGTACCTCAAGAACATTTCTCTACCTATAGATATACACATCACTATAAGTAGAGCAGGAGGTATATACCCTTTCATCAACTGATTTATCAACTCATGCACAAATTGGATGAGTGCAGTGCACCACTCATATACTCCCCCCAAACTGTGGTCTAACCCAATTAGGTACGAAGTCCAGCTCCGGAACTCCAATTTGTTTACCATCTTTACACCGAATTCAATGCAGCAGGTAGCTATAGCTACTAGCCAGCAAGCAATCAAGCCTAACTCTGTCGCATTTACATCCTTGTTAAAAGACATTTCAGCATTTGACATATCCAAATTATTAATGAGTACTGGCTCATGCCACGGAGCCCTGTTTGACACCTTTGCCTCACTCATTCAGACAAGTCACTCAAACCAATATACGCACACTACATGGCTGATGGTGATTTCAAATCCACCATTCAATTGACCGCCAGACCCATCAACTCAAATACTGGAAGTCCGCTCCGCCTATTTTTTCACCGATTGCAAGATATAGGGCGCCTTTGTTATCAGGTCATTTGTTGCCAACTTCAAATAACAAATTAGCGGCAGATATTTGAGCAGTCTCCTCCAACCATAGAGCAATATTTGTATGTAGACTCGACTGGTCAATTATAGATCTAGCTTTACACAAATTATCTATACATGCTCACATCGTTCATATGATATAGACAACATGCAGCAGTTTGGATAAATATAATACAGAGTATATAAATCTACAGTACATTGAAGTTATTCAATCAATTCACCACAGCTTCATGTTCTGATCAAATATTTGAAAAAAAAATGACAGCTCACGTCATCATCTCTATTACATAACAACAACAAAACTAACAAAAACACCATCACAGAAATGGTTAAAACAGGTTATATATGCCAATTTGGAATGAGGCAACAAACTATCTGTTTGCCTGCACAGAGGCAGAACATGTTATTTTGACCCTTTTCAAGTGCCTATAACTTGACTTGTTACCATGGTAATACTCTTTTGCAAGTAGGTCACCCAATTGAGACGTTATTTTCTTGCCTCAAAAGAAAATTTGATACAAAAAGTAAGAAAACTTGTCGCGAGGCATATTTTCTGAGTTACCCATTCACCTCTGACGTGAATTGAGAACAAAAAAACCATCGCCTGTAGAGCTTAAAATGAATATTACACAACAAGAAAAAATCTTCCCGTTCTAATGATGTACAGATCCAATTTCAAGTCTGAAAGTCAAAATGCTACTTAAGACATATAGCTGGTGAACTGAAAGCTATGTGAAACATAATATGATAAAAACTGAACATAACGCCTGCTGTAAGATCACACTGCCGTTGATATATGATGCAACAGACAATATGTGATTTCCATTTTAACCGAGCACTTTTTCTTGTCGTCATGACCATCCCTCAATCATTTTCCCCTTAATCATGGAAATGTTCGTTTAAATATGGTGTTATTGGTTCATATTTCCATGTTGATTTAGATCTTGAACGCAGCTACAAATGGGCAATTCCAGTTGAAATCCATACACCAGCTATAGAAGACATGACCTTAATCTCCCACACAGGGGGTGTAGACTTCAAACGGAATCACCCATTCAGGTAACCCCATTTAAAATTCACACTCCCCATGTGGAAGATTAAGGTCATGTCTTCCGTAGGAGGTGAATGGATTTAAACTGGGATAGCCCAATGTTGAGATGTATATATGAAAGCTGAAATATTTTTGGGTATTGGTATCGGGTATCTTTCCAAAATTGCAAACTATAATAATAATAATAATAATAATCTGAATGCGGCCTCCACATATGGGTAGCATGATTACATTATAGAAACCAGAGTCACTTGCAGGAATAGGCAGGGGTACGGAGCAGGGGTACATTTAATTTGTCTTAGATGCGTTTACATTGTCCGACATATGCCCGGTGGAGCTTGGTCGTAGGTGGAGCTAGGTGTAGTGGTAGGCGCAGCTAGGAGTGGTGGTAATGTGAACGATGGTCAGCGTAAGTTTTGCCAGGCGTAAACATGACTATTTACTCCTGACAAAAGTCGCGAGCTAGGTGTGATCTATGCCAGGTGTATTTTGTTGTGCCAAAATTGTGACCTATGCTCACAGAGTGAATATTACTACTGATAACAACCATACTCCTCCCTCCCTCCAACCCCCAAAACACAAGTGTAACCCCTTTTCATGGCCTTTAGCTGTACAAGCAAAATAGCTTTAGCCATTTTAGCCGTTAGTAGTACATGCCCATCATACTTCAAACGCGACTCAATATTTACAGTTGCAATAACATTGCTAAATAATAACCATCAACGCAATAACCTCTTGATATTAAATTAGATCAGAAAACATTGGACATCGTTATTATTGCACGCCATCATAAAAACAGCCCCAGCTTATATAACTCGTTCAAGATTTGACAGTGTTCACACGACCGTTAAGGAAATTCCCTTTGGTGGCTACAAAATACAAGTAAAACTGCACATTTTCACGGAACATTAATTTCATAATTTTCCCATTCCAAGCTGCTACCAGAAAAATCAAAACATTTCAATATATTCCTTTTGTGTAGAAGTCAATGTAAGCAAGAGAGAGCAAAACCAACATTTAAAGATGAGCAAAATAGTTCAAAATGTGCAAAGTGCAAAAAAATTACACGACGAAAAATACCTCTTTACAATATTATTCAATTTATGGTCAACAACACAAAGCTTGTTATTTCATAACACACAGTTTGTTGTCTTATAACAGTAATGCTTAAGCTTCTTGTCCAGTGTAATCAATGTCTGAAAGTGGCGGGAGTTTACCGAGGAGTGATTTTATTGTTGACTCATGTCATGCCTATGATATCAGTCTCAGTGATGGGAATCTTAATCATTTTTTATGTTACCTCCGTATTAATTTTGTTATTCATCTATCTTGTGATTATTATTTCATCAGTGCCAATTTTTAAGGCAACATTAAAGGGATAATCACTTGATTTTGACACCCGAAATTGTAAAACCGCTGATATTTTGATAGAAAATAAGTTGTGATTAAAATAGACAAACCCTGCTGATAAATTTGACTCCAAAATGTTGTCCTTTTATTCTCTACAATACAATAAACTCTGTGGAACAAGTAGATGTAAACTGTGTCCCCGCCTGAGGGAATGTATATAGCCTATCCCTTTCATCCATGACTTGCTGTCTTTATATTCTTTGGGTACTTTGGGTACAATAGAATACCCTCTAAAAATGGCATATATATGCACCTCTTATTCTGTCGTGCATTTAGTACACATTTATAGGGCTGCACACATGCATCAAGCACAGGCAATTGTTTTTTGTTGGTTTTTTTGGATATTGCTCACCTTTCTCCTTGAAATGATACTAAGGAATTGAAAAACTCCTAATTGTTTGCTGTCAAAATAATTGCATATCCCTTTCAAGTCCTCTCAGCTAATAAGTTGCACTCTGGCTCCCCAGACTTGAGCTTTCACTATTTGGGAAATCGTAAATGTTGCCAAAGTTTGGGCAGTTTTTCAGACCCCTCCCAAGCCACCCCACTGGAAAAAAATCTGGTGACATCAGTACATCCAAGACTGAAGTTACAGTCTACAAACATCATGAATAGTTGTCGAACACCTTTAAATCAGATTTGTTTTAAATCTAATTGCTTCACATTCATGTCCTACAGGGAAAATAAGGCAGATCAGGTATTTAAATAAAATCTAAAATTTACGCAGTACATCGCACTCCCTCCTTGTACAAATCAATGTGTTGTGATCTTCACGTCAGAGGGTACAACGACCTTGGAACAGTATGTGGGAATACATAAAACGAGACATTTAGCGGAGCGCAGAGTCCCCAAAAAACATACCTAACACATAATACTGTCCCCTAAGATAGCAGGAAGAATCAGTAAGGCATGTGTCAATTTCAAGTTCCTGAGCATGCATAAGTACAGAATTTTTGTGACTTAAAAACCCCTGTATTTACCCATGGCAACCAATAGTGACAATAGAATCCGAGCATGCATATGGGAACCAAGATTTTCAAAGAGTTAAAAAAAAACTTGGTATAGTTTACCTTGAAGGCAATGGCTTGCATCAGTTAATACATAACATGCAAATCTTAAAAGCCCCTATCTGCTTTTTAAATTGGCAAATGGTTGTGACAGTTAAAATATAGCAATCACATTACCACCGTTTTCAAGCTAAACTGTTTTGACATTTCAACATCTTTTTAAAACTTTTTTTCTACGAGATTGTGATCATTCTTTCTCTTTCATAAATAAATAAATCAGCAAAAATATTTGCAGATGTCATCTAATTGTGCAAAAATAACAAGCCATTTTATTTTTATTCATAAGAATTGATCATTGTCCTTTCTAGTCACACATAGATACATAATTGTACTTCGTTATTATAAAAGTTTATGATGCCTAAATGCCTTGTTTTATGTATTCCCACATACTGTTCCAAGGTCGTTGTGATCTTCACGTCAGAGGGTACAACACATTGATTTGTACAAGGAGGGAGTGTCATGTACCTTACGAATTTTGGTCTTCTGTCAACAAAAAATAAAATAATTATATTATCAGTAGAAATGGCCTATTTGTATTTTATCATACACTGCAAAAACAGTGTTCAGCGATTAAACACTTTTCTAAACACAATTTTGCCATCACTTTGTATAGGCCTATACACGTTTAGAAGCTAAACATCATGTGTCAAATTTCTGAACATTGGTCAGTGATGATGTTTAATTTCTTAACATCTGACATCCATATTCTAAACATAACGTTTCTAAACACATTTTTGCCATCACTTTCTAAACACTGTTTTTGTAGTGTAACCTTTACAGAAAACATCTGTCCCAAGAAATAACAAGCAATTTTTTCCTTCCTTCTCCATTTTCCCAAAAAATATCTTAATTATTGGCAGAAAAGCAAATCATAAGTGACAAGGTTACTAAACAATATTTGTTTTATTGTCATCATACAATTGTGCAGAAAATATAGATCTGTCATAAGAAAAAATACGCAAAGTGTATTATTCATTCCAATTTCCCCATGAGATTTTGACCACAGTCTTCCCTAGCAAGAAAACATAAATAATTAATGCCAAAACAACTATCCATATTTTGTTCCTCATCATCAAACAATTTCATTCCAAACACCTGTCCTACTAGAAAACAAGCTGTTCTTCCTTTGATATCTCTCAATAAGATTTTGATCAATTCATAAATAACTGGTTTCAAAAATAACTTGTCACTGTCATCATCATCCTAAACATTTCGCAGAAAAAAACATCTGACCTACGTAATAACAAGCTGTTTTTCCTTCCTCGTTATTCACGCTGATATAAGGTCATATTGGTGCTTAATCTCATCAACGAGTCAATGACCCATTGAAGCTGCTGGTAGTGGACATAAAGCTGCCAATTGTTTCAAGCTTGAGAACGCACTTGATGTACTAAGTGGACGGCTTTACCCATATCGCTAGCTCTACAACATGTTTGAATCTGAAACAAGCTTCAATCAGTATGTCAGTTTTAATTCTTCAAACCCTTCATTTGGACATACCATATAATGCAACTGGTAAAGTGGGAAATTAATGGTACACTTCTCAACTAATTCAAAAGGGCCCACCTCTTTTACGTAGTCAACACCTAGCATAGCTATCTTCAGTAGATAGCTGTAACCTTGAGTGGCAACTTGAGGGTATACCATAATTAAGAATATCTAAGAAGCAGGGATGTAGCTACAGTGGGCGGTGGTGGGCGGTGGTGGGCGGCAGAGCCCACCACTCAGTTTTTGAGCCCACCACTAAGCTTCAATTTTAGCACTGGAGCCCACCACTCAGAAGCCAAAATTGCTCAATTTTATCAAATAAGTCAAGAATTTGGTCCATTTAAGCAAAAAATTGCCAAATATGCAAGATTGTCATATCAAATGCCACCCAGCACTAAACATATCCTCCTAGCTACAACCCTGATCAAAAGTATATACACATGCACTATTTTTTTCAATTCAACATTATCATGATCAGTACCGGTAATGTAGTATGACCAAGACAACCCTGCTCAACACGTTTTTCAATTTATTTGTTTTACATCTTTCATCATTATACAGACAGATCGTCTGTAATACATTCATCTTCAGTAGATAGCTCAAACACTGGGTCTTAATTCGTACACATTATAATATTGTATCTATAGCATCATCACATACAAAATGAACTGTGTGTATTATTTTTCCAATTCAATATATCACATATCATGTCCTAGATTAAACATCTTTTAATTTATTTGTTAACATCTTTCATTATTACAGTCAAATTGTCTGCAACACATTCATCTCCAGTAGATAGCACAGCCTTGGGTGTCAATTTGAACACTGCTTCCAAAACAGCAACAGTACATACAAGCTGTTTTGTTGTTGTTGTTGTTTGTTTGTTGTTGGTTTGGTTTTTTTTGGTGTTTTTTTTTAAATTCAATATTACTATCAGTATTAAACATAGGCTATATCATGTCCAAGACAACACTTCTAAACATGTTTTTTTTAAAATTTATTTGTTAACATCTTTCATTATTATTAGGGAACAAAAACTAGTTTCGTTTATAGGACGTCATCGATCTTTTGGTTTGTTCCCTTACAGTCACATTGTCTGCATCACATTCATCTTCAATAGATACATCAAACCTTGGGTGTCGATTTCAACATATATATCATCATATCTATAGCAACAGCACATACAAGATGTACTATTTTTTCAATGCAATATATCATCAGTATTAAACATTATCATGGTCAAGACTACTATTCATGTTTTTCAATTAAAGAGAGGAGGCTGGCTATAATAATATTATTTGACAGCGTTTTCCCTTACAAAATGATTGCAAATATCATTCATTTTAATTGGCTAACATGATTTAAGGGGGTACTACACCCCTGTGGTAAATTTGTGACTATTTTTGCATTTTTCTCACAAAATAATAACACACTGGTAAGTGGTAACAAAAGTTATGTATATTATTGGGGCAAGGAATCCAATTATTACACTGAAATTTCAGTGACTCAAGACAAGGTTCAGTATATACGATAGGAAATGAGGTACATCTTAACGGTACCTCATTTCTTATCATAAATAACGAACCGCTTGTCTTGGGTCACTGAAATTCCATTGTAGTAATTGGATTCCTTGCCCCTATACCTATAATATACATAACTTTTGTTACCAGTGCTGAGAAAAATGCAAAATAGACACAAATTTATCGAGGGGTGTAGTACCCCTTAATAACATCACACATTCCATTCTACATGTTTGTGATGCAATTGCAAACATTCCCTTTTAATGTTTTGCTAATTATAAGTTTTCTACTGTCTATTTTGTATATACACTAAGCAAACAGTTTCACAAGTTTGAAGGTTTTAAATCAGGCTAGAAGAGTGCTAACATTAATTATGGAAATTATTATTGCATGAAACTGTCCACTTTAACTGAAGTTCTAGATACATCCTCCATGGATACACCCTCAGAATCCAGAAACTCTACTCAAAGAAATTTTAAGGTCTTCAGACTCACAATGTCATAATCCGCCAGCCATGAGCTGTTGTGGCATGTGGTGGTGAGCTGAACCACATGTAGTGTAGGCCTAATCGTCAGTGCGTGCTGGTTCGAATCCGAATAGTTCTGATTTTTTCTCTCCTTTATTATAATGCCAGTTTGTCTGAGCTCCATTTCATTAATTGTTAAACATTCATAACAAATCACTCTGTCCACAAATTTCCCACAATTTTCCATCATCAAACAGTATTTTTTGGTGCTAAATTAAATACTTAAAATATAATTTGAATCAAATCGCCAGTATCTGACGATGCACATACCCAAGCTAGATGACGCCTTCCAAGGTTTTTGTACTGCACATGGGATGCAGACACCAATGTGTGAGTATGCATACCAATAAGTCTCCTTATTGCTCTAGAATCTATTTATCTACTAATAGAACATAGGGTTCAGCTCTCTTTTGATAAGCTAGAATGTATGTCAGTCAACCATTTGCAATCTCAATGACACAGTACACACCCAACATTGACTGACTTACTGACGACTGACTGACGACTGACTGACTTGGTTTTAGCAGTACTGTAATAGTCTGTCTTGTCTCAAGTTGAGAATAACACCATGTTGCAGTAGGAGCGTCGAATCACACACGATAACCTAATCCAGCGGGGTGCATACACACATGAAGAGCTTATTTCCAAACCGTGTTAAGTCCACAAGATTCACTTTGAAGAAAATCAGGAATTTTCTTTATGGCAATGAAAAAAAGTTTGATTTCTATAAAATTACAGTGAAGTGAAGGTGACATATATAGGACCATAAAAACATGTTAAGTTAAAATCTAGAGACTTTTAATTTTTTAATGAATTAATTTGTTTTAAAAATAGCATGGACTTAACACGTTTTGACACAAAACGCAATTTCTGGCATGGACTTAACACATTTTGACACAAAACACAGTATCTGTAACATAGAACTAGTCATATTTTTCTCAAACTAGTCTTAAAAGATAACAAATTTATTACAAACATACAAAATATGATTCTCTCTACTATAAAACACAATTTTGCCACAAAACACCTTGCATTTTGAACCCCCTCCTCCCGTCCATTTTTTACCAAAATTTGACGTTTAAAATCATTCAAAATTCAAAACTTAGTTGTATTGCATTTCTCAGAATTGAATAAACATCATTTCACTGACAATAAGTGATGACCTGAAATATCCACTTGTTTTATCACATTATCACCATTTTCCCCTCCCCCATGCTGCCACCCTAATCTCATATTGACAGTCGTAAGTTTTTTACACTTTAAAAGTAATACCTTGAATTTAGTAGCACATTTTGATAATCATACAAAATAATGATATCAAAAACTAACAGCACTCTACCAACATCCTCTAACATTAATTCTACCATCACAACCTCTCCCTCTTCCCACCCTGTTCATGTCTTTCTGGAGGTATCTATCAAATATTTAAGAAATCTCATACAAACTAGGCCTATACTAATATTTAAAATAACACCCAAAAAACAACAACAACTTTTTATGCAGACCAAATTCAGGTATACTAGTCTCAGGACCAAACAAGAACGAAGACGCAAAGCAAGGCAGTGTTATCAATCATGCAGAACTTTGGCGATAAACTATTGGAAGCCCTATGCCGTGCTACTTGCCTACAAGCTGCCCACAAGGGCATTGTTCGTGGACTTAACACAGTTTGCTACAAAACTGGATTGGACTTAACACGTTTTGGAAAAAAAAACTCTGTTACTATTAAGGGAACTGGAATGAGCGTTTTGAGCGTTTCGGCAGCATTTTTTGTGGGACATGAGAGCACATCAGACCTATTGAATTGCATTCTGAATACGAAGAATGTCTTTCTGATATCAAATAATTTTCATTTTATGAAATTCACAATATAATACAAATTTTATGACAAATTAATAAAATTTGATATTTTTCACATTTTGGAGATACAACAGTCCTCGAAGTAAATTTTATAAATCTAATGACATAGTCTTAAAGTGTATGTAGCTGGGAGGAAATTTTGACCTTTCATATTGAAGATATGGATTTTTTTCCCAAAAAGACCTAATTTTTTTGGTGTTTTGGGGAAAAATCCATATCTTCAATACGAAAGGTCAAAATTTTCAATTGATCGTCGGCTTTTCATCCCACCTACATACATTTTAGGTAGAAATCATCAGATTTATAAAGTTTACTTTAGTACTGTTAAATATCAAAATATCAATTTTTAATGATTTGCCATAAAATGTGTATTACATTGCTAATTTAAAAAATCAAAATTATTTGATATCAGAAGGACATTCTTCGTATTCAGAATGCAATTCGATATGTCTGATGTGCTCTAATGTCCAACAAAAAATACTGTCCAAATGTTCATACCCCTTCCCTTAACATAAAATAATTTGCTAACATCACTGCTGACAAGTGTGACAGCAGTAATGACCAGAGTGGGTAGGCATGCTAGTCCAAATCTGTTCTCATTTCTTTCTTTCTGTTTGTCTGCGCTCGCTGCGTTCTTTACGATTAACAAGATTTGACATGCACATAGTTGCTGCAGGTGTAATTCAATGTATTCATATGTTTCAAGTTACTTTACATTCATTGGGACATTACAGTTGAAATCCATACTCCCCTTCTGTTAGATATAACCTTAATCTTCCAAACAGGGAGTGTGAATTTCAAATAGGGTTACCTGAATGGTGACTCCATTTGAAATCTACACCCCCTGTGAGTGAGATTAAGGTCATGTCTTCCATAGGGGGTGTATGGATTTCAACAGGACCAGCCCATTGTAGCCTGCATAGCCACATGTCATATCAATGTCTAGTCAATGAATACATGCCCTGATTATTCCATATATCCTATCTGTCACATACTTGTTTGCCTTAGTCTATATAACCATGCTTTGCATATATATGGCTTGTCTTTCTCACTCGCTTACATAACCTAGATTCTACAGTTCATCAAAAATGACCTACATATCACTGAACTGTAAGACTTGGCATGTTTGTGGTTGGATAAAGCAACATACAGATAAAGATTAACCCCCTGGACACTATTGGTAATCTAACAGCATTTCTTATTGGTTGATAACTTGAAATGCTCATTTCATTTGCCAATTATGATTAGGCTTTAAACTATTTATAGTTAAACCTGCATTTGCAGATGATCTTATTAATACCCTACTTGATTAGTTCAAAACAATATTAATTTTGGCCAATCGGCAGGTAGTTCTCACGGGGGTTAAAGCATCATCATTTTATCTGCATTTTGACACGTCACCATTTTCACCCTGGTTTGACATTGACATCAACGCATTGAGGCAGCTCAGCACGCGCATCTATGAATTGACTTTAAACATGTGCATGTGTATGCCAGCAATTATAACAAATGCTCTGGATTTGAACCTGCACCTAATGTCATGCACTGATGTCACTGTCAAACTAGGGAGAAAAATGACATTATACCACAGCTTCTAAAATTGAATAGGTATGTGTATCGAGGATTGAGAGCCAGAAAGCCTCAACTCATAATTACCTGCTCTCACAACATAGTGCTTTTGATGAAAGTTAACTTAATACGAAACAAGCATAAATATGCCAATACAATATATTGGTCTTACAATAATACTTGTTTGTATATACTTGATATGTAACTTATTCGCTCAAATTCCATAATGGTGCCTGGATTAATTTAGCTTTCATCAGAAGCACTCTATATGCTTGTAGACGAGGTTTTACTGTATGTGGAAACTGGCTGAATTAATGACATAACAATTATTCATCTGCACCCACTACAATATATAAGCTGTTTAATATAGTACATCTCATTTACTATCTACTGAAGATAGCTGTTTAATATAGTATATCTCATTTACTATCTGCTGAAGATAGTTGTACTCTCTACATTACAAAGACTACTGTAAAAGTAGACATTTTCGCCAGGTTTTTATTTTCGCGAATTTTGCGAGCGGACATAAAATCACAAAAATAAAAACTCGTGAAAATAACCTTTTGCATTAGGTTTCTATTGTATCAATATCAAAACCGCAAAATTTAATTCTCACGTAATTGACAAAATCTTCAAAATCACGAAAATATCTTATCGCGAAAATATTGACTTTTACATTATTCAAACATAAACTCAGATTACATCAAACACAGAATTTTAATTGCTCTTAAACAATATCTTTCTTTAAAATACCTTTTCCACATATAAACCTAGATTCCAAGCACATAATTTTCCAATGATGCTAATTCAACACAGTAAACAGACACAAAATTCAGTTTGCTTTTCAGCTCTCCAAAAACTCACTTTTATCAAAATTCTATTCCTGTAATTCTTCACACATTAGTATTCGACATAATCAACTTTGCCTCGAAATATTGAGTTTCTAGTTCTCTTTTAAAATATTATTCCAAAATAAAACCAACCCTAATTGCTTCTTATTTGACAAAGTCCTCATATTGCTTATTTCTAGCTCTCAAAAAATCATGCACTTATGAACACACGCTATAATGTTTCACACATTTCCTATCTACTGAAGATAGCAGTATCTCTAAAACTATTATTGCAACTAAATTCAGATTACTTTGTCTCCATTATAAACCCCAGATTGTTCCTAAATTGCAGCTTCTTTCCTTAACTCCTATAATAACTAATGCTTCATACACAATGCAAATTCAACATATGTAAAATTAAGTTTCCTTCTCAAATTCTCTAAACCTGATTTTCATCAAAATTCAATTTCTGTAGTTCTTCACAAATGAAATTAGTATTCAACATAATCAACTTACTTTGCCTCAAATATTGAGTACTCTCTTAAATACTATTCCAACATAAAACCAACCCTAATTGCTTTTTATTTGACAAAGCCACCAGATTTCTTCTTATTTCTAGCTCTCAAAAAAAATAATACTAAACTTGTATTGCCTGTAATAATGAACTCAAGTTGAATCTCACATTTGAATATATCATTCTGTACCAAACACCCTTCAAATACTCTTATCGTCACAAGTACACTGTCTGACTTTGTTCTCAAAATCCATCAAGACCCTGATATCCAATTCAACAGGTTAATTACATATACGGTACTGGTAATATTTCAAAGTAAGGAAATATTCGCATGGAATCAATTTTCACAATCTTATCAAATGAAATTTAAATTGTTTATATATTCAGTGTAATGACAACAAAATTAATAGAGCACAAAAAATTGGACTTCAAAATCAATCCAAATGATTTTGACATCACAGGTGTGAAAAATAGGTCCACAAATATTACAAAATTGTACAGTTTCAAGCGTTTTCTATAACATGTCTATGTAAGATATAATTACAAGTGCTTACCTTTTCAAGAAAGTCTATTTCAGTGGATTCATTGAGTCTCTTTAAGAGGTCCACACTAATGGCATCGCCCCAGGTTTTGACTCTGAAAAGAAGAAATAAGAAAATCAAAAACATAAAATTATTAATACGAACATCGATTTTATTTTCGATATTATTTTCTAAATTCCTTATCATTTCATCGATAAGAAACAAAAACCGCACCACCAAACTAGAATTTTTTTAATTTTATTTATAACATTCGGCCGAAGCCAGGCTAATCCCAATAGTGCTCAGAGGCTACTAAATTTAAGGGACGCCATCCGGATATGACGGGACAGGGATATGGGAAGAGGTCCGATTTTAGATGCAGGAGGAAACCGAGCACCCGGAGAAAAACTCTGCGAGGACGAGCATGGATCGGCAACCAAACTCACATATGGAGCCGCGGGGAATTGAACCCGGGCCACAGTGGTGAGAAGCGAGCGAGAAGACCACTACACTAACCCGCCCTCCCCAGATTTACATTTGACTCACATTTGTGTGAATTCTCTACAAACAATTCATTGATACAATTAATTTATGCAAATAAGTTAATTTACATATAAATCAACTTTGCATTTTCTGTGAAATGTATGCACAATTACTATCTGGTGACACCCTACTGATGGTGAAATAACAAGAGTGATGAAGCTACTTTAAAATTGCCAAAGATGGAAAAAGTCCAATTATGAAATAATATGCTCTCTCCCCCTCTAATGTCTGTCAATCATTAAAACTTGTGAAATTCAATTTTGTGAGTCCACCATTGCAGGTAGGTTGTTCCGAAGCCATCATCATGGAAGGCAATAAATATAATGATTTAATGTTCAAAACCCCAAGGGGAAGATAAACAAACAACGCATATTGACCAGACTGAGGACAGACGGGGAAAGCTTTTCGTCCCACGGAAAAAACCTGTATCTACAAGTATATAACAAGGCAGATACGGTGTTTTGTCACAGGAGGGTAAAATGTAAGGCATCTATTTATATTTCTGACCTTTCCATTCCTAGAGATATGTTTAATATTTAACATATAAAATGTGTCTTGTATGTTTGGAACATAACAAGTATTCATGTGGGACAAACAGTACATCAAAATATATCCAGAATGTGCTGTATACACGTATTGTACTTGCTACTGCAAATTCACAAGAGACATGCATTGTTCAAAATTTAACATGAATCTATTACCCGATCAAAATGATCAATTTGAAAATAGAATTCCTTTAAAGGAGTATTTCACGATCCTAGCATCTTGTTTTTATGACATTTTTCAGTACATATCCATGAAAAAAGCTAATTTCCAAAATTTCAGTTGATTCCGTTTTTGCGTTTGCGAATTATCATATGCATGATTATGTGTATTACACTGCTCCATAGACAATGTGTTGTAATTACATTCTGGTGTACCAGAACGTAAGTTTCACAATATTTTTGCTAAACAAATTAATCTGCAAGAAATTTTTTGTACATAAACATTATGTGGCCAGAGGTTTCCAGTGGTATAAAAATCTCAACTTTTTTTGAGAAAAGTACGATGATGATGCTGTGGATCACGAAATGCCCTTTTAACAGTGTTATGTCATTTAATATTGTAAAATGTTCAATTTATGTAGTTTTTGGTGTGTAAAATTACTTCGTTATAATTCTGAAGAATGGCAAATAATTTCCATAAAAATTATGTTACTTATTATAAACATATCCTGCCATCGACCTAATCTACTTCCAAGATTTTAAAATAAAATGAAAGGTTATAATTTTGTTGCATATTGAAAAAATAATGGGTTACTCTTAAACATAAGGGTTTCAGAGTTCCAGCAGCACACCCCTGTCAAAATGTAATTTGAGTACCCCCAGGAATGATCTTTTTAAAAGAATTGATTTCTGGATTTACGCCAAAATTCTGACCCTGATGAAAGGTCAATCACTGCATATATCATTGAGTGACTAATGCAGGAAGGGTCAAAAAGAAAATTAAAATTTTACCCAAAGTTAGGTTCAAAGTCTGAAATAGTTAATCATTGACATCTCTCAATTTATCTGACATGTCGACTTAAGCTTGTTAGCCACTGTTTTACGATTATATAATTAGATAACGAAAAAACCCGTTTTACGGGCTCGACCTACCCAGATTTTACAAGTATTGGGAAACTAATTTTCAAAAATATCAGGAACAAATTTTTTTTTTTGGTATTACCCCAAATTGCAAAATATTTACAGATTTTGATTTTTCTTGGGGTAATTTAAAAAAAATAAATAAAAAATCCTGACCAACCAGGTGGGGTTTTTCTGTTGCCTTATTGAAATATATATAAAAATGAAATTTAACATGGAGCCAATGTTGTTGCAATTTTTATTTTTTTAATTGCAGGAACAAATGCCTTCAAGCTTATCATCGTTTAAAAAATGGAAGTGACAATACATTTGAAAGAATTCATATTTTTGTCATTAATTAACCATTTAACTGAAAATTTAAGATAGTTCAAATACGGAATTGTATATCTTGTGTATTACATTGTATGATAAGTCTCAATTTAATTTAAGTTTAGAAAATCTTTTATAACTTAAGCATAATTGTGTACAACTTCAACAAAGAACATCTATCTAATTTGGTTGATCATTCTACGAATTATCCTTTAAGCTATAAACCCAAAGACAATGCTATATATAACAATATGACAGGTTGCAATCATTTCTTTATCGGAGAGAAACTAAACAACTTATAACAAATCAATGACTGAATTAATAAACTACTGATCAATTTTGACTTGTGAATAGTAAGTCGGTACAAACCAGACGAAATCCTACACACAAAACAACAGATGTTTTTCTAAATCCTACAAAATATATAACAACATTTACTATCTCAATTTATCCATTTCCATATAATGCACTATGGAACATCATGGTTAAGCTTTCCAAGTGCATAAATCACATTTAATTACTACTGAGTCAATCTCTCAACCATCTGTCGCATGACACTTTATCAGTAATTCAAAGCTAATAATACCGCTGATGGAAAACGTTTACGAAGATACCTTGACTTGCTTTTTTTGTGTCAAAATCCATCAAAAACTTGCTCATTTACAGATCTATGTTATCTTTTTTTCACTGATAGTTAATGTCACTTAAAACTGTTGACATTTTCAGGCTGACATTCAGAAAATCTATTTAATCAATTTGGGATTTAAAGTAAGTTATGGTTAACTTCTTGTTTCATTACTAAAACTAATGAAAAACATGATAATTTTTTCCCTGCCATGCAGCTCACATCAAGAACAATTACCATACATGTAAATAGATTTGTTGATCATTTAGATCTATAAAGGTATCAAAATTAAACAAAATAAAAAACATTGAGCTTTTCATCCACATTCAGTTTTACTCTGATGAGAAACTCAAGATTATTCACGTCTGTTCCTTTCCTCAAATTATATTACACTACTTAAAATTCATCATATTCACAAAACCAAAGCTGCTATGATCAAAACAAGTTTGTCATAACTGAATAATTCATCTCTTAATCTCACTTAATTTTCTGTTCAACATCTTGACAAAAGAGTCATATTATTCCGTCATAATCTATTCTCCCGTGTCTTATCTTTGTCATCACAATTTGTTTCCCTCACGCTCTACTGGGCTATTCCAGTTGAAATCCATACACCCCCTATGGAAGACATGACCTTAATCTCCCACACAAGGGGTGTAGAATTCAAATGGCGCCATCCATTCAGGTAACCCCATTTGAAATTCCTGTGTGGGAGATTAAGGTCATGTCTTCCACAGGGGGTGTATAAATTTCAAATAGAATTGCCCATTTTAGCCATAGGTGGAGTTCAATTTCCCTTGCCACTCTCCTAAGATGAAACCAGCTAGACAGGGCATGAAAACACATATTTTTCAGGCATTAACTGACAGTCATCTGGTCTGATGACCAAGTTACAATGCTAAGTGCCCCGGGCCTTGGGAAGGAAAGAAGTATCCGCCAAGAATGGCAGTTGAAATGCCGTGTCATGATCTGGTTAACGTTGCTCCTTTATTACAAATGCTTGGAACTTTCACACTTCCTGGCTCTAAACTCCCAGTTTACCACTGGCATGATTGGTCACATCCAATTTAAGTCTCTCTAGAACTTAAGTGCACCAAAAGTATTTTGCTTGTCAACATGGCCCAATTTTGTCAGAAATGCACAATTTCCCATTTAGATGACAATTCCCCTACATCAAATCTTGTTTTCACTGAGCCAAAATCGCAAAAAGGGGCCTCAGTGAGAAAACTGGTCACACGAATGACTGTATGGGTTTTGCTTACAAAAACTAAGTATCAAACAATATTACATCATAATTGCATGTGACTATCAAGATCAGTAACATCAGTTTCAAGAAGACACAAGTTCATTGAGTTGTCATGTCGAAAGCTCACGTAAGTGAACAATTTTAGCTGTGTGTAAAGCATTTTAAACTGTATCCAATTTTATATCAGTTATAAACAGTCTTAAATCATATTTGTTGAAAGTTTATTTATTTGTTTGTTTTAGGTTGTTTCATCGTACTAAGGGACAAACACTTGGGGCCATGGAAAATACATCGCCCAGACCTATGCAAAATGCATTAACTAGGCTAGCTATAGCATATAGTGTAAATGAGCATTGTGACAAAAATATGCAATCCATTTAATGCATCAAATTGGCCTACATACAGACTGAAGAACAAACCAATGCAGAAAGCAGTATAACGATTAGGGTATCAAATACCAGTTACCCCTTTTACATGTGAACGGAATGAGCACTGACCATGGATGTGCACTGACCAGCACTTGATATCATAAGAGCTATTTGACTTAGGTGCTATATAAGTGCAGCTATTTTTATGAGCCAAAATGACATCCATTTCAATGGCACAGTTCACTAGCCCCCATTTAACAATCATAGTTTAAAATTATGAAGATTTTAAAAGATATGGAGTACGCGTTTTCATACCCAACTCATTCAAAGGTCATAAAAGAATGCACAAGTATATTGAGGTTAAAGAATTGAGTATTGGCAGATGAGGTTGTTTGAGACCATAGTCCTGTTTACAAGTCAAAGCGCTGACAAAATCAATAGAGTCAATATAAGAAAATAGAGTAACTGAACCAAGAATTGAAATATCTTGACTTCAAAATGGGATATAGTCTAATCTAAGCAAGCCAAAGGTGACTATTTTGAAAATTTGAGATATTATCATCACCAATACGCCTAGTAACCAAGCATACTATTGCTCAAATTTGACACCTCTAGCATACTTAGTTGCTACGTTATAAGCCTTAATAATATCAATTTTTTATATATGTTGTTGTTTCTTACTGCATATTTTTACTCATATCTTAATTTCACATTTACCACCTCTGACCCGGTTGGGTGAGACTGAGTCACAATTTATGATACACAGAGGCTGCATCAGACGTCACCAAGGGATGAACGTAGCCCTTAATAAATTCAGAGACACTTCTGTTTACAATAGCAGTTCTAGTCGACTAAATTTGACCTTTTGGTCTCTATGTATGATTGATTGGTATATTTAACAATTGCAATATGAATTGTATTTTTATTATTGCTTTAACTCATTTGGGTATTTCTGATCAAAATGATATTAGATTATTGTGATGTTGAGAGCAATGCTTAAATTGTCTTATATATTACTGTCTCCCGTAGGTATGGAAATAAGAAAATAACAATCATATTGCCTTTCTCTCATCGATACTGAACAGTGCTGTAGAAAGTATGATTAAATAAAAACAATTTATATTGCTCTAATAGATTAAAGAAATTGCCTTTTATTTTTCAATTTATCTACTGAAGAGAAACTGTTTTTCACCTATTGAGGTTACTACATTAAAATATTTTAACTTTTGTAATCAGCTGGGTTTATTGAAATAAATGTTTGACTTGCTTTTTCTGTGCTATTTGTAAAAACATAATTTATAGCAAGCTGCATAAGATTATCTCATTAGGAAGCCACATTGCTATCTATTGATGGAAGAAAAATTTTCCTCTATTTGCCATGCATTAAGAGAAGTACAGATATAGCAAAACAAATTACTTCTTGTCAGTTCTTGCTTAACTAAAGAATGAACATACTTTTGTAATTTTACTTAAAATAAATAAATAATAAACCTCCACTTGCTATCTACTGAAGATAGCAAAATAAACATATTCCCTTTGGTATTTACTTAAGATAGCCTAAATGTACTCTTACTATCTACTGAAGATAGGATTTTAAGATATACTATACATAATTATTGTCTAATTTATTCTAATTGGTATTTACTAAAGATAGCCATATAGGTTACTTTAGCTATCTACTGAAGACAGCATTTTTAGATTATTAGATGTAACCTACTGAAGACAGCAAATTAAAATTATTATTATGTTCTGATGACAGCAAAAGAGACATGCTTTCAATTGCTATCTACTGAAGATATGAAGTAACAAATGCTGCAATAAAATCTATAACAATAAAATTGTTTCAAGAGAAAAGAGGAGGAAATAATTATAACACAAACATAGATTTCTATGAAGATTTCAAATAAAATCCAATGTAAACAAATCAGCACAGTGATTACTGTAGACAGTATTTCAATTGGCCTTTTTGAAGTATTTGCATACACAATAGGTGGGTAGTATTCAATTTGCATAAAATCAGGCAAATTAAAAACACTCAACCGCTTTGTGCAGCCACATCATATTGTGTCCGCCATACCTCTATAAGACTAATATTATGTTAAGTACATATTCTGAAGTCTCTATTAAATCACTATTGAAGAGACCTTGGTAAAAACAATCATGTCATCAGTACCATTTATTGTCTATTGTACAGTACATAACTTGTGAATAACTACCAAATTAATATAGCCTTAAATGAAATAGATGCATTTGTAGGATTGTAGTTTAAAATTGGTTTGATTTTCTGATTTTTAAATCCAAAAATTAATCACTGTTTTATAGACTTTTGCCATCTTGGCTGATGGCTTCTTCAGAATGACCATTGGGATCCACTTTTCCCGCAGGATAATGGCCGCCACTTGCAGTGATTTTCGCATCCCTCGGAAGCTTAGTCTGAAATTGCTATCTACTGAAGATAGCAAATATGCTAGCATCCTCTATACATTATGTTATTGTCTTGTCTTTAGAAGGTATAACAAGGTACATTGATAAAACAACTCTCTAGATAGGTTTAATCTTCCATCTTACTGAATACAATTACAGAGAGTGTCAAGTATGTGTATAATGCTCCAGATATACATCCTTCACTCCATTAGCTTCAACCTAAATTTTACAAACTTGGGACTTGCTTCTTTTTGAGTCGATCAGAGCAGTGCCTGAGCTAGCGATGTTTGTGCTCATATATTGAGAAAAGTCAAGCTCACATGGGAAAGGTATGGGTTCAATATGTGAAATCTCAAGGCTCATTGTAATGGGTTATATTTTTCCCCATGCGTTTGATTTTCACTGGAGGGGGCTGGAATAGTGAAAACGTTTTTGACCTATTATTTGTCATAAATGAATAACTGCAACTGCAATACATACATGTATTGTATGGAAATATATATGTGACCAGTGACATTCTTGACTAATTTCCTTCAAGACCAATGTATTACTCTGCAAAAAATACACTGTATTATTTAAGCAAAATAATAATAACTGGAAAAATTTGACCTGAAGGCTCCAACTGGCCTTAATTCAGGACATTTAAAATGCTTAAATTCTTAACAGTATTATGGTAAGAGAACATTGGTAATTTTGTTTTCTTCTTTTTGATAAGTGGAAAAATAACATAAGTCTAATCTGGGCTGGTATTTATTTCTGTTCAAATATAAAACAAATTCACAGTACTTTTATTTAAAGCTGCTCATAAAATATGAACCCTGATGAAATTAACTTGTTTACACTGGTAGTAAACTCTATCTTTATTTGTCTGTGAGAAATAAGCACCTAGCCCATTGAGACGGTAATAGTAGTACACTGTTTAGCCGTCACATTGACTAGCTGGCAAGCTAGTGGGCTATTCCAATTAAAATCCATACCCCCTTTAGGAAGACATGACTTTAATATCCCACACAGGGGGTATATAACTTGCAAATGCAGTCACCCATTCAGGTAACCCTATTTGAATTTCACACTCCCTGTGTGGAAGATTAAGGTCATGTCTTCCACAGGGGGTGTATGGATTTCAACTGGAATAGCTATTTGGCAGAGTGGCTGGCCAAACTGACCACAAGGCAGAAGATACCCGGCTAGCTGTAGTAATTCATTTTCATTGTAATCTTCCTTGATGTATTTTTGGCTCTTGAATGCCACAGGCCCCAATGACAATGCTAGGAGAGAGTGGAAGGTAATGAAAGTAAATGCGTCGTTTCACAAGAGCAACGCTGTAGCCGACCGCAAACATCACAACACATCTCAATGCTTGATCCTCTTTATTTAAACAGAAGCACTTAAAGGAGTATTTTGTGATCCTAGCATCCTCTTTTTATGTCATCTTTCAGTAGATATCCACGAAAAAAGCTTATTCCCAAAATTTCAGTTGATTCCGATTTTGCGTTTGCGAGTTATGCATGATGATGTGTATTACACTGCTCCATAGACAATGTGTTGTAATTTCGTTCTGGTGCACCAGAACGAAATTCAAATTTCACGATATCTTTGCTAAACAAATTAATCTGCAAGAAATGTTTTGTACATAAACATTATGTAGCCAGAGGTTTCCAGTGATATAAAAATCTCAACTTTTTTTGAGAAAAGTGGGGGGATGAGGCTGTGGATCACGAAATGCCCTTTAACTGTACTTGTTTAGTCTCTTGGTTACATGTTTATTCTGTTTGTTTCATTTGTCTTTGTTGTGGATATCAAAAACTTTTTATGGAACATTATACTTGTTAAGGAGACATATGTGACATCCACCACAAAGGAGCGGCATTTTCACTTTTTGAGATATCA
This sequence comes from Amphiura filiformis, assembly GCF_039555335.1. Lineage (NCBI taxonomy): Eukaryota > Metazoa > Echinodermata > Ophiuroidea > Amphilepidida > Amphiuridae > Amphiura > Amphiura filiformis. The sequence continues at coordinate 13,880,819 of NC_092630.1, read as the reverse complement.
GACAGGCAACTTTTCCTCAAAATAAGCTTTGATATAATACATATCCCTGTTGCTTGTGTTTATGGTAGTAAAAATCAGTAAGTAAAAGAGTTAGGAAATTTTTTGTTTTCTATTGTTTTCGAGAGGTTCAATGAACCATATATCTCAAAACAAGCTCTGCTGACATTACTGCCCATTTGTGGTGTATGGTCACATATGTGGCCAGCTCCAACAAAACCCGGAACAAGTTGCCAGACATGTTTTTGAGTTACAGGCCTTTAAAGATACAACTGGAATAGCCCATAGCCCAATGTTTTGTTAAATTAGGGACCGATCGTTATTTACGGCAGGGGGGGAATGGGTGTTTTGGCAAAAATATCGACAAAAAATTTCGCGTTCCCCCCTCGCGTCCGCTCAAAATTTTCGCATTCCCCCTTGTTTTCCCAATTTTCTCCATTTAAAATTTAACAATCCCCCCTCCTGTTTCAACTAAAAATTTCAGGTTCCCCCCTCAAGACCACAAAAAAATTTCGTGTTCCCCCCTAAATTTACCCATTCCCCCCTGCCATAAATAACGATCGCTCCCTTAGCAACCTGCTAGACTTGAGCATCAAAAGGTTTACACTCAACACAAACATATTGATAGCTGGGGCATTGCAAACTAAGTCAGTGGGAAAATTGAATGAGCCATTACATTCTTTGAAGCAAGAATAACCTGTGTACCTACCTATCTAGCTCGTCCGAGACCCATCATTTGCTCACTTATCGAAGTCTAGACTTGACTCAAAGCAGCAGTTAACATGGTCAAGCACGCACATATAGATTATCCAAATGCTTGCATTTAAGAAACATTACCTTCAGTCAAATAAATTTTGTTACACAAAAATTTGAATACAAGAAGCTGTCAAAAAATGATATATCTTATGTTGGGTGATTCCAAAAATGTATTAAAGCCTTATTATTGTACTAATATTGTGTTGTTTGCTTATCTTCACTCAAGTCTGGACTCATTTTGCATGGCAAAATATTATTCAATGACCTCAAAGTTTTGTTACAATATTTATGCACTGAATTGTTTATGAGTTTAACACTAATATGTATTTCTAGACTACTAACTGGCGCATACTTATCCTTTCTGAATACTAATTTGCATCCAACTTCCTGACAGATGCAACGACTTCAAAACCACTTTGTTCAAAAACCACAATTTTCTTCACATAATAATTTGTGTCTGATTCCTAATCATGTCACGATCACAACATCAGTGAATACCATAGTGCCTATAAAATGTCGGGTTATATATAAAGGATATAAAAATAACAGAATGTTATTTAACTGTTGACAAAATATTTTGCAAAAATGTTTGCCCAAAATATTTACAATCATGTTTTAAAAACATATTCATGATCTTATATAGCCATGATAACCCAACATTTAAATATTATTAAAATGTTTTGAATAAATGTTTTAAGAACATTTCTGTGTTTGCTAGTTAGCCCCCTTCCATCATTTTGGCTCCTCACACTATGGACCATAATGGCCTCATTCCAATTGCATAGTTCAATAACCTCAATTAACAATCATAGTGCAAAATTTGACCTCAAGTTGCTGGGTATGAGTTTTTGTACCCAAATTTTCAGAGGTCATTCAATGAGTATAGAAATGTATTGGGGTTAAAAAACTGTGCCCGGATAGATGAGCATGTTGTGGATCCTAGTGTCAGACATGCATGATAGAAATCAATGATCTGACATACCCTGAATTCTATTTCAATTTCACATTTCATCATTTTATGAGTTTTCCCTACATTTTCCAAGAAAATATTTTTCTTCAATTTCTCCTTTCTCAAATTAGCTCAGCATGACTATGTTTCTCTCTATTTGTTAACTTGCTCTCAAAATCTAGTTTCTACTACACCTGACTTGTTTCAAAACCATTAACTTGATTCACAGAGCTTTTAAGCAAATGATATTGTGCCAGCAGTCGTGAATGATAATCAAGTGTAGGTAAAAAAACACAACAGCAGACTGTCTCGTTTTTAACTTAAAACTACTAGCAAGATGAAGATGGTGCACTTGTTACTGATACAGACCGTCTCCGAGAATATCTTGCGGCATTTCAAGTAATTCAGCAATGGGTCACATCTTCTTTCCTTAGGGTTTAATTTTTAAGAAAGAAAAGTAAAGAAAAAAATCATCACCCTAGAGGCAACGAAGGAACAAATTGTTTATGTAAGAAAAACATCTTATTCTAGCAGTTTGAGTGAATTTTCCATTAGCCTTGGGTATCAGTGACAAAAATTTACTGTTATCACACCGTTTTTCCGGAAAGCCCTGTGGCTTGACGAGAGGACCTGGAAGCAAGACTATAATATCCTGAAATATTAACCTCTCTTACACATCAATGGTAAGCACCTAAATTATGCTTCAATTAGATGTACTTAAAAATCCTTTTATTTGCCTTTATGATTTCTGTTGAAAAGCTAATCCAGAGAAAAATATTTTTATCCCAGAAATCAACTCGGGGAAAGTATGCGGCAAAAAATATTTATAATCTAAATCAATTGGATTAGCGAGCAATTGATTTAATATCAAAACCCAGTCTAAATCCAATTGGCAAATTTGAGTTGGGCTAATTGTATTGATTCAACCCACGTGTTACGGCATTGATCCTCCTTTCCAGACGGTTTATACCACCAATGCTGTAAAAAGACAACCTGGATGTTCTAGCCTAGTGGTGTTAATTTTGTGTTGCAATTCACAAGAAAATATTGCAGCAGCAGAGTGTATCACTCTGCAAGTTTAAAGGGAATATCAGTGACTATTTAGTAAATCAAAATTTAAGATTTCTGCATTTTAGGACAAGTACAGATTTGCTAATGTACCTAATAATGGCATGCAAACATGGCAGCAATCTTATAATTCCAAAATCCAAAATGTAAAAATTGTTTTTTTATGTTCTGAAAAACATAATACAGTACTCTCAACTGCTATCTATTGACGATAGCAAAAGAAAGCTGCAACAATACTCTCAACTGCTATCTACTGAAGATAGCAAAAGAAAGCTGCAGCAGTACTCTCAACTGCTATCTACTGAAGATAGCAAAAGAAAGCTGCAACAGTAATCTCAACTGCTATCTACAGAAGATAGCAAAAGAAAGCTGCAACAGTAATCTCTACTGTTATCTACAGAAGATAGCAAAAGAAAGCTGCAACAGTACTCTCAACTGCTATCTAATGAAGATAACAAAAGAAAGGTGCAACAATACTCTCAACTGCTATCTACTGAAGATAGCAAAAGCTGCAACAGTACCAAATGCTACCTACTGAAGATAGCAAAAGAAAGCAAAAAGAAAGCTGCAACAGTACTCTCAACTGCTATCTACTGAAGATAGCAAAAGGCAGCTGCAACAGTAATCTCAACTGCTATCTACAGAAGATAGCAAAAGAAAGCTGCAACAGTACTCTCAACTGCTATCTAATGAAGATAGCAAAAGATAGCTGCAACAGTACTCTCAACTGTTATCTACAGAAGATAGCAAAAGAAAGCTGCAACAGTACTCTCAACTGCTATCTACTGAAGATAGCAAAAGATAGCTGCAACAGTACTCTCAACTGTTATCTACTGAAGATAGCAAAAGAAAGCTACAACAGTACTCTCAACTGCTATCTACTGAAGATAGCAAAAGAAAGCTGCAACAGTACTCTTGACTGTTATCTACTGAAGATAGCAAAAGAAAGCTGCAACAGTAATCTCTACTGTTATCTACAGAAGATAGCAAAAGAAAGCTGCAACAGTACTCTCAACTGCTATCTACTGAAGATAGCAAAAGATAGCTGCAACAGTACTCTCAACTGTTATCTACTGAAGATAGCAAAAGAAAGCTACAACAGTACTCTCAACTGCTATCTACTGAAGATAGCAAAAGAAAGCTGCAACAGTACTCTTGACTGTTATCTACTGAAGATAGCAAAAGATAGCTGCAACAATACTCTCAACTGCTATCTACTGAATATAGCAAAAGAAATTAAGCCCCAATAAATGCTGTAGAAAGTTGCACCTTACTACACATGCAGCATTACATGCCCCCGAAGAAGGCAAATGATTAAAATATATTTCCATGTATTATAAAGACTTTTCTACTACAGACAGTATTATAGAAAGTTATCTGATGTTTTGACATGAGACATTATTATAAAACTGTCATGTTTATGATTGTTGATTATTTGGTGGAGCATTATACAACATATTTGTACAGAAAATCACTGATTGTCACTTTAAATGATGTCAAAGTATCTGGTTGAAATCTAAGGGAATGCAAAGGTCAGCGGTAATTAGAATAGCTTCTCAATGCAGTATGATATGATTAGACAAGTAACTGACAGCTGCACATATGTAGGCGTGTATATTATTACTTTGAGATTATCAAAATATGCCATCTGAAATTCAAGAAAACAAGATGGAAAATAGAAATGAAATTAAAGGCAGTTTTTTATATGAGGGAGTACATGATGTAACTTAATAAGCATACAGCACATGTCCTTGTCATGTAATCATATTTGGATATCAAATTAAAAAGTCTACCTACAAGAAAAAAGATGATTTTAAAATTCCGTCGTATGCAAAAGCTGGAAATATTGAATTTTGGCATGGATGGTTACAATAGCGCTGGTTATGAATGCTTGATGTTATCTTTTTATAATATAAGGGAAAATGAACTGAAATCAAACAATATTTGGATTGAAAGTGTTTTCAGTCTTGCCAATTTAGATGACCCAGGTGTATAGTAGCTCCAAATCTATAAAATGGGCAGGTAAAAATATGCAAAAAGATGTTTCTACTACAAAATCAAATACTAACAATTGATGTACAAAAACAGCTCAAGTGGGGGAAGTGAATTTCAGGAGGGGCAAAATCAACTAAATTTGCACAAAGTTGTTGGGGAAGTTTTGTAATTTTACCTTAAAAGTATGGGGGCAAACTGGGGGAAAAATATTGGGGGGGGCAACAATAAAACTATGGGGGGCAACAATAGATGGAAATAATTTTTAACAGCTCATGTACATTTTATAGTGTAAATCCCAGTCAAAAATGCAATAGCAATTTTCAAAAAAAGATTAGACCCATATTTTCTATCAAAATTTCTATCAATATTTTATCAAAATTGGGACTCATATTCCATTTAGTAATTGGGGCATTTTGTTTCAAAAATTTGCAAAAAGGACACATTTTTATACCAAAATTGACCTAGAAAGGGACATTGTTATACGAAAAGAAGACCATATTTGCAGCATGTTCTGGCCCCGTATGGATTTGTGTTGAATATTGATTTAATTTTTATAAATTTTCAAATTATGACTAGAAAAAAAACCTAATTTGCAAATGATAAGCCAGTGTGAATCATCAACCATCTCCTCTGATGAAAGTAGGAAGCTCCATCACCTTCAGTATAGTTTCCTCCCGGTGAAATACCAAAGGTCGCTGATTAAAGCATTATGTTGGAGGCCTACAAAGGATGTATGTTACCTGAATCATGGTTACTGTGTTAATTAGACATTTATTAGATCTCTCAATCAGATTGGATGCAACAACCTTGGCCGTATATAAAAACATGGAAACCATCTCCTACCGCTGCGTATAACCATATCCATCAACTCACTTATATACCTGTTCTCTTCTCATCATCTCATCTTACTCGATGGATGAAGCGACTGTCACCTTTGTTTTAACTACAGCATTTAAGTTATAATTCAATGCTTGTATTAAGTTTCATACAATATTAAATGTTAAACTGACATATCAACTGCTCAGTGCCAGCAGTGGGTAAGTGCAATAGCTGCCCTGTGAACATTTGTTATGTACACACAGCGTGTTACTCATCTACACATAGCAGTTACACATGGCAGCTATTGCACTTACCCACTTCTGGCACTGAGCAGTCGACATCTGAAAAAAAGAACCAGCATTATACCTTGTCTATACTTGCCATATTGAAATGGCACAATTGTGTTGTCACCAATGACAGAAATAAGCCAACAGTTTTTTCCCTGAAAGGCCATTCACACAATATTTAGCAGTTCAATTTGCAATTAAGTCGTCGGTCGCAACACATAGTGGTGTACGTGAAGTACAAAATACGTTTCCGATCAAAACATTTTTGAAGTGTCCCAATTCCATTTGTTCAAGGTTCAAACTATTAAACTGTATCTTTAATAGTCAACAAGGAATAACTATTATAGGATAATAGCTAGCTCTAAACCTATACGCCACTATGTGAAACGGAAAATTTTGCAAATCACTCTATGCCACTATGTGTTGCCACCGACAAAGTGTATACAGGGTGTATCAAAATGATTGGTACCGGGCTATGTGACATTTTCAAAAATATATCAAAAATATAAAATTGCTAATTAATATAGTTTTTTAACAATAAATAGAAAGGATCATATGTTAACTTATCGATCTAATAATATGAAGATGATAGGTTGATGCATCTGGGAGCTATTGTCATTTAAACGAAGATCGACGTAATCATGGTTTTACTTACACAAAATGAATAGGTTCACTGCTTGAACACTTTATTGCATTCATGCTCTTCAATATCTTAGTCTACATAACATAAAATTGCTTTACACATGCTTTTAGAAAGACAGTTACTGAAGTCCCTTACGACTCTGGCAGTGTGAGGTGAAGCTCTATTATGAATGAACTTAACACCTGGGATGGATCCATTCTGTAACTGCCCATATCAGATTTTGAAACATTGCAAATTATAGCAAGTTTGCATGGGATACTCGTTGCTCTTGTAAACTGTCTTCTAAATCTTCTCTTCACTCGAACATAGCTTCGTGTCAACCAGTGATTCTTTACTATGAAAGCATTCCAATAACTTTTACCAGGTCTAACCTAACCTACACTGTCTACAGTCTACATGTATAGCCATTCTGCCACACCATCTACTTAGTAACCTCAATACTACAATTTAAATTACCGCCCTGGAAGCCGTTGATACACAAACTTCTTTTACCCCACCTAAATTATTCAAGTCAATGATATTACTCTCAACCAATGATTAGAACATTTATATAATATTATGAATGAAGAAATAGGTAAGGGAAAAAGCATTTCCATGATTTTCAACATATCATTCACAAAAGGCATCTGTAGCAAAATAGAGCTTTGAAAATGGTGCGCTACTGATCCAGCGTTGCGATGAAAAATGTAAAAACACCTACTTTCCTTTAGAATCACGTAACTTCTGATAAGAATGTGCTATCTTTATGATCTAAAATTCTTAGAAAAGATAAAACTATTTTAATTACACATATTTAAACAATTAACCCCATACTGATACACAAAATAGTAAAATAATTCGGCAAAAAATGAAAAGTCGTCGGTACCAATCATTTTGATACACCCTGTATCTTATCAGCAAAATAAGCAAAAACCAAAAAATTTAAGGGCCATTCACGCTTGTAAAAATGTTTCTTGTCTCTCCTGTATGTAGAATCCTTATGAGGAAAAATTGAAAAAATACCATCAAAATAGTTCTTTCTGGTGTCTACAGAACCTTTTACACCTGCCTAAAATGGTTCTTTCTAGCCTTTTCAGAACCTTTTGGGTTCTTCATAGAGACATTTAATACCGGGCAAATCAAGAACCTATTTAGGTTCTACTTTAAACCTTTGTTTCTTTCAGCCTGATTGAGAGCCTACCATATTTCTAGCACCCCTATGTTTATATTAGTATTGTGACATTATTAGAAGCATATTTTAGCTGGATAAAATTCAGCCAAACGTGTGGATCTCACATGAAGAGAAGTGGGTGTGAAGATTTACGGACACTTCTGCTGACATATATGAGTTGTTGAATTCTGCTAAGTGAGATGAGGCCGTGGGGGTCTAGTATGTGTATGTCCAAGTTTAGGCCTGGTGTAACAGACTTTTAAAAAGGTACGTAAATCAGGATATTGAATATTTTTGAAACATTTACTTTCTAAAACACACAAAATTGTTTCATTTTTGGTGCATTTTCCAGTAATTCAATGCATAATGGACCCAAAATTGAAAACTCTGATAGTTTTCCCAACCTTATATTAGGGATGACCATCATAATTTCATGTTGCCCCTTTTGCTACAAAAGATTGTTTTCTGGAAAGAACTCATCAACAGAAGTATTTTGGTGGTTAAATGGTCAAAATCGCTCAAAAACTTTTCAATTATGAATTTTCAAAGTTTCCCATTCTGACCGGTCATTGGAACGAAATAAATTGACAAAGTCTAAATATAGCAATGTGAGCAAAATTGGTATAAGCATATTTACCTTTTATATTTCTTTATTTTAATATATATGCAAACATGAAACAAGCATATTGTGAAAGTATCAAAGGGTTTCTTATGAAATGGCACTTTACTAGTCAATAGCATTAAGTATTTCTTCAAACCGAGGCACTGAAATCATGCTTTTAGAAAACATTTGCCAAAAATCATCCATAATGGCCAAAGTGGCACAAAATCAAAAGTCCAGGTGAACTTTTTTTCCCACAACAATATACACTACACATAAGAAAAATACTAATGTACTACAAGGGATTTTCAACATAGGAATCCAAACAATCAAGTACCAACATGCACAGCTTTGTCCTGATATCACTTCTGGGGTTTTAACAAAATGTTTAACCTCTATTGTGATTGGCAGCAGCATAAGGTATCTCTTTGATAGCTGATAATGCCCAGCCATTCAGCAAGTGGCTAATAACAGACCTTGATAGGCTTGAATGAATACTGCCATGTGCTACAAAACCATCACATCCAGGGCCTGGTCATTCCATATGCTACAGGGAGCACAGTACTTTAACAATGGAGTGAAAGACTCATTATTGATTAGGCGCGTATTTTAAAAGTACAGCTCCTATGCGTGTATAGCAGCAAGTCAGTGCAGATGGTATAAATATAAGAAAATGTTTAGGGTTGAGATCAGGTGAATAATACAACAAATGAGCATGAAACTTCACATTTATGTTCAGAAAGGTGTCTATTTAACATGATTCGAAAGGTGTTTGGAAATTCCAAAGGGAAGCTGGTGATTTAATTTTTAACTCGAGATCTACTTGTCCGGTTTTTTTTCCTTTTTACAGAGGGTATGATAGAGGTAATAACAACAACTCTGCCAAATTACAGCTCAGTAGGTCAAGGTGTTCACCTGATCTTTTTCATCTGAATATTTTGTGCCATTCTGAGCAGTGCTGCACTGGGCCACTGGCAATTAAGCGCACTGTGGCGATGGACCAATTTTGACTCACACTTACAGAAAAACCAAATAAGTTATGATGCTGTAATTTGTAGGATAGTTACAAAACATAATTGGCATTAACATCTCCAATTTTTACAGAAAAATTATGAAAAATAAAAGAATGAGCTCAATTTAGAAATGTCTGTGCAAGCAGTGCACAGTTGAGCTCCCTGCATGTCTATGGGAGTGTTCTAATCAAGTTGATGGTTCATTGGTCATTCCTACTTATATTTTTCCCTCCCAAAAATTAACCAGGTTAGAGAGCATATTACACCGATAATATAACCAATTGTTTTTCTGTAATGTTAATATCAGTATTACCATTTACCACCAATATTGTTTCTCCTGTTTTTGCATCCAAAAGGAAAATTTCAACATGGGGGGAACTGGCAAAACCATATTTTGTTGATGAGCTATTCTGGGGGGGGGGGGGCAATGGGAGTTCCCCCTCGAAGTCGGAACATTTTTGCAAATAAAAATGTCATGACCTGTAATTTTTCCTGAATCTGATCACAGTTATTTTTACATTCACCTGGAATTATTGGGGGTGGCCTGGTGGGTATTCAAGCCCTCACACCCAAATTATTAGGGTCGCAGCCCCTGCTAACCTGCCCCCCCCCCCCAGTTCCTAAGCCTATGATCATCCAACACAATCTGCAGAGTTGTAGCTGGTTAGCGAAATACAATGCATATCCAATACAACATGGAAAAGACAGGACAAGCATATAAGAAAATGCAGGAGAGAATACCCATACTACTATTACTAGAGATAAACCTGTGAACATGGTTATGGATTTGCACTGCAGGGTATCAAATCTGGGCCAAGCAGTGAGGGCTGGTGCATTAACCACTGTACTAGCCCAACATCCTGAAACATACACAAAACAGAATGGAACTAAGCTTCTTGTTGCAAGGACTCCAATTTGTAGAATACAAAATGCTGCTGTATTAGAGAAATGCTGCAGGGAATCGAACCTGGGCCAAGCAGTGAGGGCTGGTGCATCAACCACTGCCATAACCCATCTTCCTGCAACATACACAGAACAGAAAGGAAAGTTTTTCATTGCAAGGACTCCAATTTGTAGAATACTGAAATGCTGCTGTATTAGAGAAATGCTGCAGGGAATCGAACGTGGGCCAAGCAGAAGGGCTAACCCATCCTCCTACAACATACACAAAACAGAAAGGAAAGTTTTTCATTGCAAGGACTCCAATTTGTAGAATACGAAATGCTGCTGTATTAGAGAAATGCTGCAGGGAATCGAACGTGGGCCAAGCAGAAGGGCTAACCCATCCTCCTACAACATACACAAAACAGAAAGGAAAGTTTTTCATTGCAAGAACTCCCAATTTGTAGAATATGAAATACTGAATAAATTCATCCATGAAAACAAAAAATAATCACCAATCTGAAAAAATGTCATACTTTGTGTAACTATTTTGAGTGAGTAAAATGAATCCCACCCAATCACAGCATCTTTAAATTAGCCGGTAAATTGCGGCTGCTTGAATCAAAATGAATGCAGTCAGGATGTGTTTCACAATTACGCCATGGAGACAGTTGGCAAATTACTAAAATAAACCATTAACTTCCTCGAAAAAAGATCAAACGTATATGACCTTTAAAAAACGTTATGTTGAATGCTCACATTTGTGATTTACAAAGACATGGAATGTCAGCGGATGAAAATAGTCCACAGTCCAATCCCGTATAGTTTTCTGCTATTCATCAGCCCAAAGCGTGGATTATGAGTGCCACAAGGTTTTGTTTTCACAAAATCACCAATCTAAGTAAAGGATAGTAAGCTAAGCAGGAGGCACTAGGATCCACAACATGCTCATCTATCAAGGCACAAGACTTTAACCCTAATACATTTGCACATTCATTGAATGACCTTTGAAAATTTGGGTACAAAAACTCATACTCTGAAACTTGAGGTCAAGTTTTGCACTATGATTGTTTAATTGAGGTTATTGAACTATGCCATTGGGTTGAGGCCATTGTGGTCCATAGTGAGGGAGGATTTATTCTGAGCTTAGAATAACTATACTGAAGTTGTTGATAGATCAGAACCAAGTTGAGTTGAAGATGCGGACTAGATTATGATGCAGGCTGACTGTCTGCCGGCAGAATATATGCTTGTTTTATCATCTTTGAGGCTTTTCACATAACTATATTTTGATTCACATCAATCCAGAATACACCAACAGCACACATTATGTAAGATGATATAGGAAAGAGGTAAACCATGTCAGGGGAACTATTTTGAAAGTCCTGCTTTTCCAGTCATCACAAACCACCCCTCTCCCCATGCTCATAATTTCGTTTTAAAAGCTCTGCATTTTCACGTAATATCCACTTTTTTCAGTGAAAGACCCTACCTTTATATTTCTTCAAAGATGGTGAACATACTTGTACATTATCACTTTAACAGTCTCACCAGTGCCCTACATTCACATTCAGACCAGACTTCCGTTCCATCTGCTCTGATATTGGTCTTCTGAATTTTTTATCAGAACAAACTTACATTATAAAATGAACTGTTTTTGCTGAACCATTTGCTGAACCATGAAATGGTATCAGCCTATAACTGTCTATGTTACTAGGTCCCTAACTAACCTTTTGGTCTGAAATGGACATATCTCTAAATGCCACGAAGGTATGACCCCATGAGTGGTGTCATATGAAAGAGGAAAACATAAAGAATATAATAACAATATTTCCAAACGTCAGAGGTCATCCAGGGGTCACAGGGGTCAAAAAAGGTCATTTTAACCGAAAATGCTCCGATTAAGCTTAAATTTAAATGCAATGATCCTTATGACATTCTAAACATGTGTAAAACATTTTAAAATTTATTTAAGGTCATTAAGGGGTCTTAAAGGGGTCAAAGGTCAAGTTTTTCAAAATGTTCCAATTGAGCTGAAATTTTAATGCAATGATCCTTATGACATTCTAAACATTTAAAAATATTTTAAAATTCATTTAAGGTCATTAAGGGGTCATAAAGGGGTCAAAGGTCAAGTTTTTCAAAATGCTCCAATTGAGCTGAAATTTATATGCACTCCGGGTGACAGTGGTATAGGCCTGCCACAATATACTGCTGAAGCCACATGGTTCAGCTATGGTGCGGTTATCGCTCTAGTTTAAAATTCTGATTGCACTTTTAAAATGCCATATTTTGATTTTTTTTATACCTTATCAAGAATAAAACTTTAATAGGATTGTGGTAATTCATCCAGGGAGTAATCCAGTAGATCAGACAGTCATTTCAAATTCAATTGTACTTCAATGATCAGAGCACATCCAGACCTTGCAAGATATGTTTCTTTCTTGACTTTCAACCCATGTTTTGCCACTCTATTCTCAAAATGAAAACAAACGGAATCTGTACATATAAAGTAATGGGAGTGTTATTTGATAAAATGATGTAATATACTGCAAAGGATTCTGGGAAGGGTAAGTTATCTTCTCTGGAGAGCTCCCGTGCCCTACTATTTCTCGGCCAGAGGGAAAACAATCCCCTTTCAACCATAGACAATTCTCTCTACTGTCTATGTTTCAACTGAATTCCAAATGTCTGACCCACAGACCTAATTGTATATTATTACATAATGCACATAGGCACACTCTAAAAATTGAATTTGAATGGATTTATAATACCTGATTGAGATTCTCAAATGAAACTACTTTTGGTCCCACTATACTTCCACTATTTGGTAACACCTCAGAAAGTTACTTTTGAAATCTTGATAAATAAATTAGAAGGATGAGATGCACAGCAATAAAACTTTGAACATTTACAGCTCATACATGAATCATAGTTTGACTTTGATAACTTTTCACCTTTTTTACTCAAGATCTCAATGCCTTTCTGACATCTAGAAAAAATATAGATAGATATTGCAATGAGAAATATAAATTTCACCTACTTGGATGAGCGAATAACATTTGACAGAAAGTATAAAAGGGACTTTTGGACAAGGTTGGAACTACATGTATAAACATTCATCAAGTTTCAGAAACATCAATCAACTAGTGAAGCCCTCAAGCAATCAACTAATCACTCAATCAATCAATCAATCATTCGATCAATCACTCACTCAATCAACAGTATGGAAGGCTGAATCAGTCAATACCACCTGCATGTAATGCTTAAAGTTGCAATATCTATTTTCACTAGTTCCTCCATTAAGCTTTAAACCCATTCACATGGGATTTGTCACAGAACACTTTGAATTGGCTGGTATGTGATGTCCACAAGTGTTATTTTTGTCTTGGATGTCAACTTGACATACCATTAGAAACTGAAACTAGAATCATGGTCACAAATACTGCACTTAGCATTCATAAAGGAAAACTTGTAGTAGCACTTGAAATATCCCAATGAGCTCAGTCAGCCCAGTGGTGTGTCTCATCAAGATATGCTTCAATTTACGACACTCTTGCGACAAGGAAATCCTGTTAGTATTCTCAGCAAGACTGTTGGATATAGCGTGACCTGGTTTTCATATACTGCATCTTAAGGGACTTGGAATATATTGCTTACATTATGTCCTTTTATGGTACATGGGATGGAGCTAATTACTGATATTATTGATCTATATAGTTGGCAATAGCATTGGTACAATTATCCAGAGGATACTTATGCTTACATTTTCTTTTTGTATCTTGTCCAGACTGGTACGACTGGCCCACTTCTTTGAGCTTATAACCCATCCCTCTAATTGGCAGTTTATAGTGTAACCCAAGTGGCAAATGGCTACAAACAAAGTATGACAAAGTCCTGTCCTCTGGAGGACTGAAGCAGTCAGATAAGGACAAAACCAGTAGTACCACACATACTTAAAAGATGCAATATCCATTTGCACTCGTTCCCTCCTTTATCTTTAAAGCAATAACCACATGGGTAAGACACTTGCATGTGGGCGTGACCAGGTTGTCTTATACACTCCATCTAGGGACTTATCTTCATAGTACTTGGGATGGATGGCGACATAGCTAATTACTGATATTGTTTGGTTTGTAGGTTGGCAATAGCATCCATACAATGCATAAATACCTTTGCTGGTTGCACCATGTCCAGACAGGTAAAACTGGCCCAGTTCTTTGAGCTTATGATCCATCCCTCTTAATGCCAGTGCAAAGTGTACACCCAAGTGACAAATAGCTACAAATAAAGTACAGAACACCATATATCCTCTGGAGAGCTGAGCCAGTCTGATAAGCGCTGAAACAGTTGTACCACAACTACTTAAAGCCAGGACAAGTTGCAATATCTATTTTTCACTAGTTCCCTCTGTTCACTTTAAAGTCATTCACATGGGATTTGTCACAGACACCTTGAATTGGCTGGTATGTGATGTCCACAAGTGTTATTTTTGTCTTGGATGTCAACTTGACATACCATTAGAAACTGAAACTAGAATCATGGTCACAAATACTGCACTTAGCATTCATAAAGGAAAACTTGTAGTAGCACTTGAAATATCCCAATGAGCTCAGTCAGCCCAGTGGTGTGTCTCATCAAGATATGCTTCAATTTACGACACTCTTGCGACAAGGAAATCCTGTTAGTATTCTCAGCAATACACTGTTGGATCCGGACATGACCTGATTTTCATATACTGCATCTAGGGACTTGGGACTTGAGACAATGTGTATGTATCTCTTTATGGTATGTGGGTGGGACTGTTGGCGACAGTGGTAATTACTGATTTTGTTGATGTATGTGGTTGGCAATAGCATCAGTACAATCCACCCAATACCTATGCTTACACATAAATATCTATTTTCTTTCAATTACTTGTCCAGACTGGTACGACTGGCCCACTTCTTTGAGCTTATAATCCATCCCTCTAATTGGCAGTTTATAGTGTAACCCAAGTGACAAATGGCTACAAACAAAGTATGAGAAAGCCCTGTCCTCTGGAGGACTGAATCAGTCGGATATAAGCACTAAACCAGTAGTAACACAAATGTCACTCACCCATATTTGGTACCTTTTTCTGTACATTTTATCACCTCCTCCATTCAAGAGCTACCGCATCCGGATGGAGGGAGGTACAGAGATTGCAAAAACTGTATCCTCACAGTGGAGGCATAACACATACAATGGTGTCTTGGTGTAGATTATTCATTATTTTGAAATTAAATCTAATACGCAACGTAGCAAAGTGAGTCTCATCATTTTAGTTCCAGTATTAGATTATAATTTCAAAATAAAATATAATAGTGCTTCCTCAAAAACAAAATTTAACGCACACAAAAAAATTGAACCAATATTTGATTGCGCTTTACATTCTCAACATCAAGAAAACAATACAGACTGCAAAATCTTGATTCTTCGATATAGCACTTATGAGTTTTCACTATGCAGCTGCAGACCAGACACAATTTTATTTGAAACCAGTTGCAAACTTTTAAGATATTGAAATAAACTTTATATCGCTATGGGCTGATTTTGTCTGACAAGATTTGGCAATATAACCTTTAAAATTGTGAAGATGTTTATGGGAAGGTTGGTAATGTCTGACATCTTTTATAATTTTTACTTTTAAGGTTGAAGAATGGATTGGGTTGTACCTTCAAGCTCCTTATTATGTAAACGTCTTCATTTTGAAACATGACATGTACAGAAAATGACTTAACTGTGCCACAACTTGACACAGATTTGTAGTGTATTTCTCATTTAAGACCTTTACCTTTATTTGGGGCACTGTATCTTAAGTTCCACCGCTAAACTGCAAATACTTCTTCAAAATGAATTTAACGGGTTCAACGTTTCTTCATTCGGGGGCGTAAATGGATTTTTTTGTGTGCTGCTCTTTTGCGTTGTCTAAATCGGCAGAAATGGCCAATCAATCAACATATATCCTGTTTGAAACAAATATTGATTGGCTTAATTAGAGCGAAAAAGAAACATGTTTAAAAACGGACTGGGACTATATAAGAGGCTTTATTAGTGCTTATAGTGCATTATTATGGCAATGTTGCATGCAGACTGCTGCAGGACAGATAGACTGGGAGTTTTGTCGATTTTGAAATGACGATCAAGACTGCTGATAAAAGTCACAAACATGCTTTTTAGAAAAATGAGCCTGGAGATATTTATAGGTCAAGTCACATGCTATAACGAAAGAAAATCTCTGATGAGTCTTGTCATTTGTTTGCTTATGATGTGATTTATCAAATACCGACAGGTTTTTGTTTTTGCTACATGTAGGTCTGATTTTCAGATTTTGGATAAAAGTGGTTATTTCTGTTGAAATTTTACTTTCACACATAAACTGCTGAACATCTTCAAGAAGTTGACACTGAGAAGAGTTATAATGCTAAAATGTTAGTATGTTCTCCTTTCCAGAGAAATAACAGTCCTTCTTTGTTTTCTTGATGTTTTTATAAATAAAAAATGCCTCAAGTAAAATATATCTCGATTAGTAAATTATTGGTAACACAGCATAAAATGTGTTCCTGACGAATTACAAGATCAGAAATGGCAAGTTTGTGAAGAATGATCATTCTCTTGGTCCGCATGATGCCACTCGCAATTGCTTAATCCTATTGGTTGTTTTTGAAGGGGTTCTGTTGTTCCATCTCTTTGAAGGGGTTCGGTAGTTCCATCTCATGCTCTCGGAAATGAAGGGGACGCTTACCATTGCACTCAATGGGGGATATCAAAAATCACAAATAGGCCTACCATAAAAATTCATCAACTTCTGTACATACATAATTTGTAAAATGACCCCTAGATGACCTTTGATCTCACATCTTACATGTCAATGTACCAGGAGTCACTGTGTCCAAGCCCCGTTGAAATCTATTAAAGCATGTTGAAGAAATCATCAAAAGATGTAAGGTTAACAATCAGATGGACAGACAAAGCTCATTTCATAGTCCCCTTCAGAACTTCTTCCTCATCGGCAGGGACAATAACATAATTCTATCATAGAAGATAAAATAGGCCAAATGCTAACCAAAAAGACAAAATGTATGCCTCAAAAGCCATTATACATAACTGGATTTGAATAACCAATGCAATGAATCATTGTACAATTTATCAGCCAACATTTTAATAAAGCTGTCATATCGTTATCTTATTACCATCTGTGGTCGGTATAATTTCCATTTTGCGTTGCGATATCATATAGGTTCCCGTCGTCTGCTATTTTCATCTATTGAGGTCACTCCTACAGATATTATATTATCACGGGCTAGTGCAAGAAGGCTTTATCTGCAATGGCTGCCATGTGTCATGTGTGTACACTATAGCATACAGAAATCATCAAATGTCTATAAGGCAGCTATTGCAGATAGGGCCATCTTGCCTTAACTCCTCACTGAGAAATGTTGATCTGGAGACTCCATTAAAAAATAACCGATCCATGGATCATTGGATGTTGTACCACATCCTAATATCCCATTCCGGTATCGCATAGCACAGCAGCTGAAGGGAGTATCCCATTATGCTTTGCAGTACCATAATAGAACTGTATGTATCATAGAAAATGTAAACAAAATCCCTCACTTCAACTTTCAATAACTGGCTTAAATCAGGGGAGGTTAAGACTTTTGTTTGCAAAAATATGACCCTTAATAAAAGTATTGTGAAACTATCCGTAGCTCTCAATATCTAAGCGGCTCTTGTTTATATTTTGTATACATTTGCTATGGAGCATGCAGATATACTGCAATGCTTGCTGGGAAACCCCTTTCAGCTGCTGTGATCGCATAGTATATGATGCACATTACCAGTACTACATGATACATACAACATTAATTTGTAAGCAATGCAATGAAATTGACAAATAATATCAAATTAAAGCAAATCCTATAGATAATTCAGCTTTAATTTTTACTGTCAATATATGAGCAACATGCAATATCCAACAACATTCAAGCAACATACTCGGCAGACTAATTTTAACTCCTTTCAATCAGGCAGCCGACACAACATTTTCTTGTTGAAATGTGTTGCAAGATGTTGTTTATCAGCATGTCATATCTCTCAAAATAAATAGTGCAGTATGTGAACATGTTTAACATAAAAGAAACTTTAAATGTTCGTATTTGAGAAATGAAAACAAATTTATATTTTCAAACAAAGATAAGATTTTTTCTCATACATTTTGTTTACAAGCAGTATGAAATTACTAAATATCCTACATGTATGAAAATCAAACTAAAACTATCAATTTTTATATACATGTATATCTAACCTACTCTGTACTGATTTAACAATAAATATGGAAGTAATATGAGCATTTAGGGTTATGTTTAGTTCAAAAATTACATTTAAATTTATAATGATTTATACTTAAAAACACTGAGGTTGATTTGACAAAAAAAATCTACAAACTTGCATTTTTGGTGAAACCTTTCTGGCAACCATTTGTCTATAATAGTCAATGATAGGATCTAGCTGATTGTTTTATACGAGTCCTGATTATTTGATTAAATCAATATCTCAATCACATGAATATAATGATAATAACAAGTACAATTACTACTGCTGATGATGGAAAATTGATCTCTCTTTACTGATTTACAAATCTGCCTGTGCATTTGACACATTTACATGTATGCTTTGTTGCTTTCACTAATGAAAAGGTACATGCAAGGACATTTGCACTTTCAATGCTCCATATGTATAATTTATTATATCACACAGATGTTACAAATTAAAATTGTCATCACCAACAGATCAACAACAACAATTTAAAACATGTTAGACTTGTCAATGTTTTCCTGTATTTCAGATTCCTCCCGCTTCATGGAACGGTGCGGTATCATACCACCTGGCTGAACTTAATGAAAAGTACAATAAATAGTACATGAAGATAGCCCGTGGCTGCGTACATGTCTGTCAGATATTCCGCCCTGTGCATACCGTAAACTGACATGCTGAATGATACAAATCGTTGTAAACAGTACTTCTATATCATCTTTCTTCAAGTGTAGTTATTAATTAAGGGGATGTTTTTTTGCTCACTTTTTTTTCTTTTTAATTAAAATTTTAGTATTAAAATCTGTTTAACAGGTGCATATAGAACAATGTTTCAAGTTTTTAAACAGATTCAGAATTCTACAATTTGCATTAAATTTAAATAATTTTTAACAACTATGAATGATCTGTTTTTATAAACATTTTAAAACATTAATTATTAAAGCAACATCAGAGATGCATCAATCCCAAACTCCCAGCCCAAACTACACTATTCTACACACATCATTGTTTTTTTTTTTTGGGTTTTTTGCACTTTTCTCAAAGACGGACGTAACCTTCCAGCTTTCTGGAAATGGTTCAAAGCTTTCATCCATAAATTGTACAGATTTTCTGGGGCCAGAGTGGATCTCTGGGAGTCTTTAATCTACTCCCAACTCTTTTTCATGAAAATAAAGCTTGTAATGAAAACAAATTTTGTTGACCTTTGCCAATTTTGTTGACCTTTGCAAATTTTGTTGACCTTTGCAAATTTTGTTGACCTTTGCAAATCATCATTTTAGTCACAAGCATACAGCTGCTGTGTTTATTTCCCAATATTTCTTGGATAAAAGTTTATTTCATTCAAACTTTGATATAAAATTGGATCGATTAAGCCCATATTTATTGGTCGAGCTATGAGTTTTAAAATATTGGACGAGACGTAGGCAAGTCCAATATTTTATTTATAACTCATAGCGAGACCAATAAATATTGGGCGTAAAGCATTCAATTTTATCATTATTATGTTTTGGATCCAATATTTTTACACACTTGGATTCAACAAAACATAATAATGATGGCCTTTGTACAAATTACTAGTAACCCTAACTGCCTTTTGGCAACATGGAAAGAAAGGAGGAAGGAAGAAAGAAAGCAGAAGAAGAGAAAACTTTTTTTCTCGGGTGCAGTTTGAACCACCGACTCCTCGGGTGCCAGACACGTGCACAGGCCTACCTTGCCATGGGGGTATAGCTTGCCCATGATGATGCAATCGCATCACGTGGGATACCTGCCCCTGCCTATGCTTTGTGAACTGTGGTTTTGTAGTACATATGGAATTTGAAAAGGCAGTATTTATTACTTTTTGATTTGTAGTATAAAGCGAGGTGAGATCAGTGACCTTCCTTAATTAGAAAACCCACCACCAGGAACACTTACTTGCTATATTTATAAATGTTGCTGCAAACAAACAAACAAACAAACAAACAAACAATGTTTCTGATAATTTCATTTTGACATTTAAATAAAAGCTTTTCCTGAATCATATCTAAATGTGCATGAAAATATAACAATGAATTCAAGGTTAAATTTATATGGAAAGGACTGAGTATATGCCCAGCACAGCATACAAAGTATTAGCAAGCAAATTTTCAGTGTTAATAACTGTGCAATTTGTGCACTGAACCCAAACTACATCAAAATAAAATACTGCTATTTACCTTCTCCATACATAATACTACTGTCATTTTTCAAGCTATATATAAACTGTTTCTGTTGTGTCTAAATTTGTGATTCTAAGTTTCCTTACATTGACCTATACACAAAAGGAATATATTCGCTCGTTGTCATTTTTGTGGTAGCAGCTTGCAACGCCAAAAGCATGAAAATAAATGTAGCGTAAATATTTCCAATTTTTCAGTAAATTTTGTAACACTGTTTTGTGTTTTTAATTTACAGTCACTAGATGCTGTGTACATTTTGAATTTTGTTTTTCATTTTGCTATCTTCAGTAGACAGCACATTATAACTTTGTATGCTATTTTTTTACTTCCCAGGTTTGGGGAAAAACTGTCAAAACTGTAGACTGGTTACATTTTTGGCCCTCTAGTTATTCAGGGTTACGTACGATTAGGTTTTCATTTTAGATCAGGAATAGGGTTAGTACATGATAACATCCTTGGAATATGCTTAAAGCTCTGCTGTGTATGATAAACCATTTGCAAAGTTAGTGGCTTTTTAAAAGTGTTTAGTGTCAAAATTTCTTACTTTCCGTCGTTTTTTGCCATACCGGTGCTCTATCAATTTTGTTCAATTGTAATTTAGGAAATAAGACTGATTGCATCAAATCAATTTGCATTTTCCCAAAAAAACTGGATAGATTTCTCAGTTTAATTAAGCCTACCCCAGGTTGAACTATACAAACTGTATCAAAATGATTGGAACTAACGACTACTCTTTTTTTCAAGACTTTCACTATATTATGTACCAGTTTAGGCTCAGTTTTGTTAATATTTTAAATTATAGAATTTTATATTCTCTAAGAATTTTAGGTCATGAAGATAGCACATTCCATTCAGAAGTTACATGCTTTTAAAGGAAGTGATCATCATTTACAGATATTACACTATTATATTTGAGAATTTTGCTGTGATAAATTGTTCTGTCTGTTTGTTTTGTATTGTTGTTGTTTTGTGTTATATTAAACACCTGGTAGAGTAAGATATGTGATATGTTTAAGGAATGGAAATTTGATTTGTCGGAGAATTTTTTTTTTTAATAAAAAAATAAAAAATCATTTACAGATAGCACCTATGTGATAAATATTTTGAACATGGGGGCCAAAGACGGCAAATTTGAAACTGAGATAAAGGTAAAAATATGGAGTAAAAAAACAATAAAATACATAAGAAAATAGATATCAAAAAACTTCATATTTTTTTAATCAAGTATGCTAGACCTTTGGCGTTTTCAGTAAATGATAGCCTATTGTAAGTATAATGTAATAATTACAGTAACTCAATTTTCAAAAATGCCTCCTTTGGCCCCCATGGACCAGATCGTGTCACAATTATACGTTGATCTACATTTGAATGACAATAACTCCCAGATGCAACAACCAGTTAGCTTCAGATTGTCAGATCATTAAAAGTTTGCATGTGCCCCTTTCTATAGTAGCACACAAATTACAAATATGGTCTTTGATAATCCCAAAATCATCATACACTGAGCCCAAATACATAACAACCAGCAGTAACCAAATTAGCTTCCACAATGATCCAGTTCCAGTTCTTGAATTGTCACATCAATTAAACTCGTAAGTAGTTACCATGGCAACTAAAGACTGATCTCAAAAAAAGATCATAAATTGGACCAAACATGCAAATCAATAGAACTCAATGAATATTTAATGTATTGATTTTATTACTTCAATTTCTTATTTGTTACGTACCAATTCATTCACGAGTGAATGGTTGAATTTTCTGTTTTGTCTTTTTCTTAAATCACACTCGCACTTAAGGCACATTGAGCCTGACATTTAACAGAATATACCTATCAATGCATTCTGAACTTGTAACATTTTAAAAGACTTATCTAGTAGCAAAACCACTTGATTATATTCACCATGTCCCGCCTGTTACATACGTACGCATGATTGATTACCAATGTTATTATCTCGCAAGCTTTTTTTTTACCCCATTGTTTTTTGGCAAGCAACCAGATATATACCATGATATATAGACTAAATATAGATGTTGATTCACTTGCACTGCCCAAACAATCAATATCATTATGCCTTCACATCCGCAACGATGTGTCAAAAGTATTCAACAAAGTGGAGACCAGTATATATCTGTATCATTATTAAATGTTAGGTGTCTGCTACAATGGCTAATATGATAAGAGAATAGCATATTATCAAGTCACGCGTGATCAAATTTTTTACTACCCAAAGTGGCCTAATTATTATATTGGGATTTCATTACCTATACAAACATCCACGGTGAAAGCATGGTGTAAGATAGCTGGAATTAATCTAATTATGAACACAGAGTAATATTTTGGACTAGATTTGTGCATACATGTAAATGGAGAAAATATATAGCATTGAATTAATTGACAGCAAAATTTATTCATAACCTCTTGATTTTTTTCTGATTTTCTGCACCTAACCGGGGACGTTGACACCGTTTCACACAAATTATACACAATTTGTTGGATTTCAAAGTTCAAACCGGGAACTGATTTTTATATCAACAAAAGGGATACACTCTCAAATGTAATTTTGCACATATTAGCTAAACCAGGATGGTCCCAGGTTGCAGCAACATTCACAGTTGAAATGTCAAGTTTCATAAAAATGTCTGTGTTTGACAGCTAGCAAACAGCAATGCACAACCACCCCCACATTCCAAATGACCATACGGGGACATGCCGCAAACATGGGTAGCATTTTCAGCCTTTTGGTATATCAATGACTCCTTTTTCTAAGCCAATTTTGGTATATGAGTGGGTCCTTTTTTCAAATTTTTTTCAATTTTCTCGAAAAATAACCCAATTTTGCCTCAATCTAGCCAAAATTTCAAAATTGTCCAAAAAAATTTGGGAAAATTTGTAAAAAGTAAGACAATATGGGTTAAATTTGGCAGAAAATTTTGAATTTTGATATATCAATGGGTCCAAATTTCTTGAAAATTTGGTATATTTATGGGTCCACTTTCAAATTCTCAGCGGCACCCCCTACCAAAATCAAACTTGAGACCCCCCCCCCCGGCACACCACATGCCTCACTCCCCACACACACCCCCACCCACCTACACATAAACCCTATCTAAATATGACCATCTTTATCAATGGAGATAATGCAATTGACTTCAAATTTGTGAGCAAACATTTGCCTTTACAACTACACAAACATTTTTGTGGAACAATTAGTCACAACAACTCATACATGCAATAAAAACCATCATTAAAGAAATTACTGTATATTTCTTTCATTATCAATTGCAACCCAAAACTCCTCTGCAAAAAATAATTATTAATCAAATTGCAACCTTATCCATGTGGGGAAATCATAAAATGAAAAATATGATTATGAATTGATCAGCAACAATACACCAATTTAATATTCTCGCCATCTTCTTATAAGGTGGTAATGTGGGTGGTGACCTGCTGCCGGTGAAACGTATTCTTCGTCATCTCGTTTATTAACAAAGGTTATTAACGAGGTGATTATTGCTTCCAAACCAGTCCATCCATCCATAAGCCTAGCAGGGATATATTGATTAAAAGAAACGGTAATTAGCAATGCATCTAAAATTAGTTTAGTGTGTAAAATACCAGCTGTAGGCAAAATTGGTAGCAAAATGATCATGATACTCACAGCGTCTAGACTATTAAGGGGACTTGAAGGGAGAGGGTTTTGTAGATCGATTGGATATTGATGGTAATTATGTCAGCATTTGGTGGGTGAAAAATGGCCTTAGGATTCCAGGCTTTGGTAGAGTCAAATATCTTTACATAGCAAACTATGGTGTAAAATTTCATTCATTTATCTTGATGAAATACCAAAAGCCAGAAATTACACAATATAATATCCTTTTTGGGGGGAGGGGCTGTTTTTTTAAAATTAGATATTTCATCATGTTTACAGAAAATTATAAACTACTTTTTTTGATGCGAAGAATCTGTTATTGATTTGAAGCATGTTTTTAACTAATTGTCAAATCTTGAAATCAGTTTTTTTATACACTGTATCAAGCTATCATACATGTATGTGAGAAAATGAGGCATGTTGTGGCAAACATCATTTTGATGATAAGCACAAAACGTAGCAGATCTGAATTGATTGGATGTCTGACAAAATGATTTTTAATCATTACTTAATACAGAATATGGGTCAATTTTGGTATCAAAAAATTATCTCAATTTTGATATTTCCCTTAATGTGCCTCATTTTAACATGCTGGATAAAATATTTATTCTCATTTTAAATTGTTGTCTCAGCTTCTACATCATCAATGAAGTTACCTTTGCACTATCCATACGTGTACACGTGTCTATAAGAATCCTAAATGTAGGCTTCTAACAATGTCTTCTCAATTCGATAGATTTCGCCATTCTCAATGTCATAAGCAATATTGAGGCAATATCCGTGACTAGCGTCGTCAAAGATATGATCCCATATGCATAACATTGCAGATGTTGTTAGGGTTGACATTTTGATGCATTCGGCCTACGGACACTATCAGCAACCAATTTAAGGCCTCTAATCATGCTAATGGTTTTGCTTTCATGGCTTTAACCACCCAATGTTCAATTTATCCCTGACGTTTCACTGGGGTTTCACTATCTTCAGTTTTCGTAAATTTCAATTTAACCCTTTTGTGTCAATGTCTTTTAGTTAAATTGTAAACATTTTAAGTAAATTTTAACAGCCACAATCTCTGCTTTACATGATCCATTTCTCAGTCATCATTTTTACTTTTCTTTGCTATATTTGGTGCTCACCAGAGTTATTGTCTCTTTTGCTATTTTATGTCCCTTTGATCAAATCAGTTTTAAATTGCATTAAATACAATGAGTGAAATTAACTGGATATAGTAAAAGAGGGAGATATTTTAGGGATGATATAATCAAAAATTACAGAAATTCTATTACATTTTGAATCTTTTTGTTTTACAAAAGATACACACATATACATGTACGTTTCTGAAGATAATTTACCTCCTTTTAGTAGAATTCAAAATACCAGTAACAGATATTTTTACCATCTTTCACCATTTGAGATACTGAGATAAGCTTCCACCTTTAATGGTGACAAATTGACACACATTTCCGGATAGGTACAAATTTCCATAATGGGCAAGTAATCGACTTTACAATTAGTATTTAGTAAGCAAGGACTTTGTGTCAGTCACCTTGCTAATAAGCAATCAGATTCTGATTATGGACGCTAGTTTCCAAATGAATTTTTGAATAAATTTGTAGACCTGGCTGTTGACAGGCTTTGTAGTGTTTCAGAAGTAGGCTACTACCTACAGTTCAAATATGACCTGACCGAATGCATGCAAAATGAAGATTACATTTGAAGCCATATGTGACCATCTTAATAGGCCGCTGTAATATGGGCATTTTCACTTTTTGAGATATTGGACAGGCAAATTCTCCTCAAAATAAGTTTTACGATGATATATATTGTATTGTATGTCCTAATTGCTTTGAAAGACTTATACATGTAGTATAAAATCAGTTAATTTATTTTTTATTTATTTATTACACTTTATCACTGGTATATACAATAATTATAATAAGAGATGAGAAATCCTTAAGGGGTACTACACCCATTGATTTTTTTTGCATTTTTTGCATTTTGTGAAGAAATTACAAAAAAAATTGGACAAAGTGGTATGCAAAATGAAGGGCAAATCTTCTCGTTTTTATTGGTGGTATCGGTATCAATGTAGCTTACATGCTTTTACAGATAGAAGCCAAAAGGAGGTACATCACTGATGATTTAAATTCACTTCATTTTGGAAAGCTTACTATCAACGGATTTCGTTAAAATTTTGGATATGTGTTGCTAACACATTAGGGAAATAAAGTTGATATGTAAAATGGGAATAAGTGGTTCCTGATTTCTTTTATGACTTCATGAACTTGGTGCTCCACAACTATCAAAAAGGAACTGGTTAAAATGCTTCTATTTTCAATGTTGAGCTATATTTTGCATTTTTAACTTGCGACATTATTGCACTGAAACTTAATTAAGCCATAGGTAACAGGTTACAACAACCATACTACAGCAATGATGAAAAAAATTGTATTTCTTGTCACCTATACAACCATATTGGGTAGTTTTCCGTAAGCTTAAGTTTTGTGATTTTGGTAACTATTTTATATTTATTTGTGAAATCCGTCTCAACTAGGCATTCTAAATTGTACTCACCATTTACATCCCAAGGTATATTAGTATATCCACCATGCACTTCTCGATATATATCCAGTTAAAGACAGAATATCAAAATTATGCCTCATATGATATCACAGACTCTCACATGTGTATTCAAAATTGATGCTTAAATTTGACCTGAACCAATTGACCTATAACCTGACATACGGTGACCTAATAGCCTTTTCTTCTCCTAACAACTAATGACTATGCTCCATTGTATAAGTGTTTATTTAATTTATTCAGTGTTATATCATGGTAGGTATTTTGCATGCACCACTATAGATTTTCTATAGAGAGTATAACAAAGGATTTAATAGTCCCAAACAAAAATGTTTGGTAGACTCATAACCGGTGCGATCTTACCTTTCCGATGTTGATTAAGATACTTCTTGCATCGATCCCGAGATGCGGAAAAAACCAATAGTCATTTTGTCCCACATAAATGAATAAATAACAAAACCCCCGATCCCCGAGTGGACTCACCCATTCGGTGACGTCACACACGATAATCACCCCTTATCCGACTTGGGCAGCCCCTACTCGGCCAAACTTGTAGGGGCGGCGGGTCGGATAATCAATATCGGAAAGGTAAGATCGCACGGTTATGAGTCTACCAAACATTTTTGTTTGGGACTAGACTCAGTACACGGTCGATCTTACCGCTTCCGATGTTGATTAAGATACTTCTTGCATCAACATCTGAAAGATCGATCTAGCAAGTAACCGACGGATGGAGGTACAAGATTGGCCAGCATCTGATAAGGATCGGGAGAGTGGGTAGCATGGTAATCGCGAGGTCAAACTATTTCCCCCCCTCACGGCCGGGAAACAGAAAGACTACGTGAACAGACAAAAACCCCTGAACTGAAAGTTCAGTGGTTAAGAATAGAAACACTGGTTCTTACCATGTTGGAATTCTGATTGTCCGCAAAACACCTGATACCCAACCACCATATTATCTCCAGAATAGCCCTGGAGAACTTATCGCCTGGTCGTTGGTTTACGCTTTTGTAGTAAACCGTGGAAAAGGACGACGGGTTCTTCCAAGACACAGCCTGACAAATCTCTTCTATGGGGACCCCCTATGGTAGGCCCACGAAGATGAGATAGATCTGGTTGAGTGGGCCTTGGGGCGGCGTCTTTTGCCGCCCCGAGTCCACTCAACACCTGGACCAGCCACCGTGCCAGAGTCTGTTTAGCGGCTGGACCGTGCGGTTCTCATGCGTGAGTGATAAATAAGCGGTCATGAGCCCCTCTTAAGGTTTGTGTTCGGCCAAGGTAGTGCTGTAGCGCCCTCACCGGCACCACAACCTGTCTTCGCTATTGACGAACCCTGCCCAATACTGGGGCGGAAGAGGGGCGAGTGTCGGAATGTACTTCGCTCATTTTTTGCAAGGAAATCCGGGCGAAGAAACAGCGTCGCTCCGTTGTTAGTAAATCGGAGGCTGACTTGAGACTGCGTGCAACTCTGAGCAGCGCCGTCCCGAAGCCAACGCCAGAAGAAAGGCCGCCTGAAGAGTGACGTATTTAAGGGTCGCTTTTGACAGGGGCTCAAAGGGGACCCTAATATACTCCAAGACTGTGTTGAGGTCCCATGGAGGACCACCTTCCTTTCGGGCGGGCGCTGTTGAACATACCGTCGAGAAGAAGACTTAGGGACCCATCTGAATTGATAGTCGATTGTCTTCAAATCCCGATGAATCGAGAGAATGGCTGACTTATAGTTGGCTATCGCTGCCTGCTGAAGTCCTGACCTGAACTTTTCTGTCAGAAAATCTGCCACTAGAGGCACAGGGGCTCTAGTGGGAGATGTATCTCTCTCATCGCACCATGCGTAGTAGGGAGCCAAACGCTGACTATACGTCGGAGGGGTAGACTCTCGTCTACCCCGGCGATGAGAGAAGCAGCTTCTGATGAAAAGCCTCCTCCGCCGCACGTTCCTGATAAGGGCCATGCAGCTAACTGCAGGTGCTCTAGTGGTAGACTTGGTACCTCTCCTCCGGGCATCCGGAGTAGATTTGGTAACTCGGGAGTACTCGCGGCTGAGCCGCTAGTAGATCCACCATCGGTCGAAACCACAGGTGTTTCGCCAGAACGGTGCTATCAGAATGACGTTGCAATCCTCCTCCCGATCTTGGTCACCACCCTTGCGAGCAGTGAGATCGGGGAAAGCGTAAGCAGTCATTCCTCCCCAGTCTCACGGACAGAGCGCCCACGGCGAATGCCTGTGGGTCTGCGACCCTTGAGCAATACACGCAGCTGATGATTTCGATGAGATGCGAACAAATCTATCGAGGGGGGGTACATCACCTCGAAGATCGCCCGGGCGACCTGCGGAGCAAGGGACCATTCTGTAGGTCCCGACACCTTTCCTCGTGACAGATCGTCCGCGAGGATGTTGGTGACTCCCGCTATGTGCATCGCTCTCAACGTAATCTGCCTGGCCTTGCACCACCCTATCAGGCGTAAAGTGCAGGCATAACCGTGGTGACCTGGTGCCCCTTGTCTGTTGAGGTAGGCCACCACGGTTGTGTTGTCTGTTTGGACAACGATATGAGATCCCACGATCACCTTCTCGAAATGCTGGAGAGTTCTCTCCACTGCCCAAAGTTCGAGAAGGTTGATATGGAACTCCGTCTCCGTGGCCGACCATAGGCCCGGTGACTGAGTCCCGTGGATGTGGCCCCCCAGCCCAGCTTTGACGCCGGTCGTCACTACGTGGCGCTTTTGCTGGTGCAGGAAACCTGACACCTTGAGTCAAATTGGGCTGATGGGTCCACCACCAGAGTTCCTCTCGCGCGATCTCCGACATCGGAACCGCGAGGGATATTGGGTGACGACTGGGCCTGTAAAAGGCTAGAAGGTGTAGTTGTATAGGCCTCATGTGAAAGCGGCAGTACGGTACGAGGTCTACCATACTGGCCATAAGGCCCAAAACCTTCATCCATGCCACAGCGGGTGCCCCCTCTGACTCGTCCAAGAGTCGGGCACACCTCGCCATGTTCGTCGCCCTCTCGGGTGAGGGCACCGCGATCCCCTCCTTGAGGTTGATCTGGGCCCCTAAGAATAGTGGTGTCTCGCGTCGGGACCAGATTGGATTTCTTGACGTTGATCAGAAATCCCAGGTCCCGCACCGCACGGACTACTAACTCCACGAGACACTGTGTCTCCAGCGGGTGCGTCCGTAAATGAACCAATCGTCCAGGTAGCAACACATGTTGACTCCCCTGCGCTTCAGGTACGCTGCCACCGCCCTGACCAGGAGTGTAAACACTCTGGGGGCGGTGGACAAGCCGAATGGCAGGCATCGAAACTGGTAAGTTTGACCCTGTACCTTGAAGCGTAGAAACCTCTGATCTTGAGGTGCGATCGAACATGCAGATATGCGTCCGAGAGATCTAGCGATGCCGCCCACATACCCTTGATGGGGCAGGCTAGCACCGGCGAGAGTCTCCATTCTGAACCTCTTGGGCCTGATGAACTCGCTCAACGGCTTGAGGTTCAGAATGGGCCTCAGTCGCCGGTCTTCTTTGGAGCCAGAAAAACGTGCTCCAAAACCCCTTGGTGAAAGGGGGGTAGACCGGGACAATCGCTTGCTTCGTGAGAAGCTGAGTGACCTCTGACAGTAGTGCCCGACGCTGGGGGCCGTCTGGCGGCACTACCGTGGACCTCTGAATCGTGCAGGCGCACGAGGGGTGGCTGGTAAATTCCAGCCTGTAACCCCCACTGACCACTGACAATACCCAGGCGCCCGGTGAGATGGCATGCCATCTCTGGGCGTAATGCACAGCGGCCGCCACAGGGGAATCCCTGTGGAAGTCCAAGGCCTGCCGGCATGGACTGTCGACCGCCCGTGCCCTCAGGACCGATCTGGTTTGCCACCCTTAGAAGAACGGCTCTTCTTAGGGGCTTGCCATACGGTCCAGCACTACTCTTGCGCTTCCCAGTTTTCTTGGGAGGTGCTGGAGTAGCCTCGGGCTCGGGTGTGGTCTGTGGGGCGCGTCCTGCTGAAGCCGGAGCTGGCGCTGAAGAACGCTTAGAAGACTTCTTCTTCTTGTGCTTCTTCTTCGCCTTACTGCCCTTCCCTTGGTCAGGGCAGCCTCCGACTTCTTCAGAGTGCTCTCATTGGTGGCCTTCTTTGCCCGGTCCTCAACCGTGGCGCAAAAGGCCTGTCCAAAGAGTAGCCCCTGTCCCACCGAGTCTGACTTCTTCATTGCATCAGCAAAGTCGGAGCCGTAAGTTGACTGGAGGGACAGACAGGCATTCTCCCGGCGGCGAGATGACATCCTATGGGCTAGGCCCATAGAACTCTCGTTGAGGTTAGCTGTTAGCACCGCTAACAGATTAACCTCATGCGAAGAGTTCCGACGCTGTCCCGTGGTCGTTCGCTACCTTCCTACCGAGGTGCTCGGCAAGCGTGGTAGCGACGCTAGAGACTCTGATAAGCGAACGTGCTCGCTTATCGATGAGCTTTAGCTCCTCCTCCCACTGGGGGAGAACGACCCGTGCGCCTTGGCCGCTAGCGGCAGGCGCTGGCAACGCCTGGATCCATGTCAGGGACCCTGAGGTAGGTTTCAGTAGTCCTCCTGCGAAACACGCAGTGGAAGCGCAAGCACGCGGCGTCGAAGCTCCAGCGAGCCTGACAGCCCCACTGAAACCTACCCTTGAGGTCCGCCCGGGAATGCAAGTGCGGGCGACCCTTGTGTGGGCCCGCGCTAGCTGGGCATCCTACTGAAAAGATGCCCTGGTCCTCCTGAACGGACTCCTCCTGAGAGAAAGCCAGGCCCAAACCTTGGGCCACACGGCTCATCACCTCAGCGGTGTCCGCAGGCAGACCATTGCTAGCGAGTTCCTCACGGGGAAGCGGGGGAAGGATACCTGAAGCTAGCTGCACAGTCTCATCAGACTGTGAGTCGCTACTGGTTTCATCTTCCGACTCCTTTCCCTCGCCTTCAGACTCTGACTCACTCTCTGATGAGGAAGAGATCTGACGACGGGCATCTGAAGGTGGACAGGGAGGTGTCGCCACCGTGTGGCTAACCAACTGAACACCAGCAGAAGAGGGAGTACTCCCGCTAGACCCCGAGATGCTAGCTAGAGCACCCCGGGCTCCGCACGCTCTCGCTGCTGTCGCCCTAGCCATAGCAGTGTGCGGCCTACCCTGAGCTGTATCAGGGTTAGCCACTCGCCGCCCGGGTTGGGTAACAACTGGTGGTACTGCTTGCCCAACGCTAGGCGGCACTTGCCACGGTGGTAAACCGTGGAAGAAACTACCCTGCGGCGGATACCACGGGGCATACCCTGTTGGTAGCTGACCCTGAAAGGATCCGCCACCAGGGAAACCCCATGGAACGGTAGTACCAGTACCGCCTCCCCCTGTTGCCACAGAGACTGTGGTAACCAGGACGAGTACTGCGGCACCTGCGTGGTTGTAGCGTAGGTGCCCGGTAGGGCTCCCGGCGGCGTACCACTGTACCCATGCCTCACAGCGCTCCCGCTAGAGGATCAAGCTTGCGTGTGTATGGGTACCCGCTATACTGGCTGTCCCTTGGCTAAAAGGAGCTTGCCTAGTATCACGGGTAGCTGAGCGTGTATACCCTCGATCAGTCACCTCGCTACCTGAATAGGCAGTATCAATCAATGGAGCCATGCTCCGCTGAATAGATAGTGATCGATCATAAGAGGGTAATTGACCCATTGACTGTAATGGATCACCCACGCTCTGCTGGCTCTCGAGGACATAAGTGGGTTGTTGATCAGCCAGGCTGTTCAAACTACCTACTCTAACCTCTTGAGCCTCGCCCAAGGTCGCTGTGTGTGGCGGACCACTCACGGCAGCTATGGGCGCGTGCATAGTGGCTACCACTGAAGTCAAGCCGTAGCTCGCCTCGGTAGCTGCCACTGTTTGCACTTGGGTCGCTGTCCCGTGAGAGACTGCGAGCCCAACCCCGTATAGCCGCTAGCCAGTCCCGGAGGACAGCCGCAGCCATTCCAAGGCCCAGGGAATCACTCGGCGGTCCCACCATGGAACGCTGCCGTGTGACAACCCCAGTTGGTTCTGCTAAGACTACACCTGAAGCGTTAGCCCGGTATCGTCTCTGCTAAACCCATGCACGCCATTCGACCCTTGCGGGAACGAAGGCGTGCTGCGTGCCGTGGATCAACCCAGGCAAGCCGGGTTCCACTGGCACGCTGCGCGTGCTGAGACCGGCCGAGGCAAGTCCGCTGCACGCTGTATGCTAGGATTCAACCCAGGCAAGCCCGGGTACCCTTGGCATACTGTCCGTCGCCGGCTACTTCGCTGGGTGCTAGACCCGCTCGTTTCGCCAGCAATAGACGGGTGTCCACCTGCAAGAAGCTCGCTAGAGATCTCACTGGTAGACTGGTACTCGCCTGTTAGGGCAAGTACCGCCCTGCTGCCTGCTACTAGCTTAGACGTTAAGTCAGTGCTTTCGCTGGCTGCTAGGCCTTCGGGCTCGCTAGCAGTCCCCGGAGGGTCCGCCTGCTTGCCCGGGACCGGAGCCCCAGAGGTTACCTTAGCGTGGCCCTTGCCGGCCTCGCTAGTACCTACCATATCAATCTTACCTGTAGGCTTCTGTTTCTTAGTCTTCGACTTCTGTCTGTGTCGAAGACCTAAACGAGGGCTACTTTCTAAATCCTCGAAGTGGATGTCCGATAAGCCTATGCAAAAGGAAGCACACTTATTTGATTTAGAGCAATCCCTGTGGGAGTAGCAGAGTGGATGCGGGTCCCACTCTGGTACAAGGGAAGGGCATGATTGACAAGGCCTAGACATTGTAGTAATCGGGAGCGTACAGCACTACCCCCGAACACAAGCTCAAGCCCAATAAACAGACCCACACGCACAGTGGCTGACGCTGATGTAGTGGTATGATATAAAAATATATATA
Source organism: Amphiura filiformis (assembly GCF_039555335.1). NCBI lineage: Eukaryota > Metazoa > Echinodermata > Ophiuroidea > Amphilepidida > Amphiuridae > Amphiura > Amphiura filiformis. Next base: position 13,846,980 of record NC_092630.1, on the reverse strand, counting down.
CAAAGGGATGAAAAACTGAAAACCTTTTGGGGAAGATTTGTCAGGCTGGTCCTTCGAAACCCACCGAACTCTTAGCAGTAACTCGTCATCAGACGCGGCCTGAAAGATATAACGATAGAGCACACCATAAACATAGCGATAATCACTCACCATACATGTATACACAGTACTGTACAAACATCTATTGTAACTTACTAGTCTGTTATAGTTGTTTTACGTGAGAACAAAAATAAAATGGCGTCCTAAGGGCGGCCATTTTGAAACCGTGTGTCCCGTGATATGAACGGAAACACACATACAAGCTAAGTTTTTTGAATTGTTTTTGTCACTTTTCTAGCCGAAAAATGTTGTCAAAACTATCTCCCTAGCGAGTATACTGGTTGGTTTTTACCTCAGTGTAACAAACAAACTGTATATCTCGGCCCTTTGGTTCGTAATGATACTTAGCGTTGGTAAAGAAAAATCCACACGCCTATCTCATCTAGAAACCAAGGAGGATAAGGGTGATTATCGTGGTGACGTCACCGAATGGGTGAGTCCACTCGGGGATCGGGGTTTTGTTATTTATTCATTTATGTGGGACAAAATGACTATTGGTTTTTCCGCATCTCGGGATCGATGCAAGAAGTATCTTAATCAACATCGGAAACGGTAAGATCGACCGGTGTACTGAGTCTGTATTCTATTCATGTACCCTACTTGAACATTTTCAAAAGAATAAATTATGGTTTGTTATGAAACACAGATCTGAGTTACTAGGTTACAGTAAACAAAAAATATATAGGGCTAAAATGACTTACTAAAATTGTTGAAATTCACTTTATATGTAGATAAATTTTATAAGTTCAGGACATGAGGTGATAAACATATATATGTACTTAATAAATTTGCAAGAAAAAAAAGAAGAGGGGTACTGATGAAAATCGGGGTATTATATCGCCTTAAGGTGGGTAATAACCAGATTGACAGCCTCGCCTCCACTTTACCCCATCAAAATGCAGATTTTGGTATCATATTTTTCTCATAAATAACATATTGAAATTAGGTGTTAGAAATTAGGTGAAGAAATCATCAAAAAACTGTTGAATTACGGTAGTCTTAATTGTGGTATACCATATGGGACTAATTCGACAGTTTTTTGATAATATCTTTGGAAATACACTGATTTGAAACTCCTAATTTCAGTATGTTAATGAGAAAAATATCTCTCATTAGATATCAATTTATTACATAAATATCATTTTAAATAAAAACACTGTAGACTATATTATCATGATTTTTAAATATCAGTAATTCCATAAGGAATTAGTCCCTACAACAAAAATCATTTACGTAATATTTTTGCGTAAATGCTTGAAAGAGACAACGTTTTATGTTATGTCAATTTTAAAGAATTCCATTTTCCAAATATATCAGGTCACCTTCCTTCAAGTTCAACTGACCATTATCTCAAAACAAGCTCTGCTGACATCACTGCCCATTCATGGTGGATATCGATGGTCATGGTCATATGCGAGATATTTTGTTCTTGGTTATGGACGCTACATGTAGTTTCCAAATGAATTTTTGAACAAATTTGTAGACCAGGCTGTTGACAGGCTTTGCACAATGCTTCTGAAGTAGGCTACTACAGTTCAAATATAACCTGACCAAATGCATGCAAAATGAAGATTATATTTGAAGAAGTCATATGAGATATTGAATTGTCATCAAGTACATTTATCACAACCATTGGTCAAAATATGACCAAAATGTGGCAAATTAATTTATATTTTAAGGGCATACTACACCCATATATTGGTTTGATTGGTCTAAAAAAATATTTTTTCATTTATAGCTAGGCGATATATGCACGGATCATGTGAAATAAAAAAAAAAAATTAAAAAAAGAAGAAAAAAAAATGCTTTTACACATTGTAGTAAGTCATTTTAGCCCTATATATATTTTTTGTTTACTGTGTATCCTAGTAACTCAGATCTGTGTTTCATAACAAACTATAATTTATTCTTTTCAACATGTTCAAGTAGGGTACATGAATAGAATACATTAAATCCTTTGTTATACTCTCTATAGAAAATCTATAGTGGTGCATGCAAAATATATAACACTGAATAAATTAAATAAACACTTACACAATGGATGAATAGTCATTAGTCAATTTAATTATATAATGTGTTGTTAGGAGAAGAAAAGGCTATTAGGTCACCGTATGTCAGGTTATAGGTCAATTGGTTCAGGACTTCAGGTCAAATTTAAGCATCAATTTTGAATACACATGTAAGAGTCTGTGATATCATAATGAGGAATAATTTTGATATTCTGTCTTTAACTGGATATATATCGAGAAGTGCAAGGTGGATATACTAATATACCTTGGGATGTAAATGGTGAGTACAATTTAGAATGCCTAGTTGAGATGGATTTCACAAATAAATATAAAATAGTTACCAAAATCACAAAAGTTAGCTTACGGAAAACTACCCAATATGGTGGTATACATGTAGGTGACAAGAAATACAATTTTTTTTAACATTGCTGCAGTATGGTTGTGGTAACCTGTTACCTGGGGCTTAATTATGTTTCAGTGAAATAATGTCGCAAGTTAAAAAATACAAAATATAGCTCAACATTGAAAATAGAAGCATTTTAACCAGTTCCTTTTTTGATAGTTGTGGAGCACCAAGTTCATGAAGTCATAAAAGAAATCAGGAACCACTTATTCCCATTTTACATATCAACTTTATTTCCCTAACGTGTTAGCAACACATATCCAAAATTTTAACGAAATCCGTTGATAGTAAGCTTTCCAAAATGAAGTGAATTTAAATCATCAGTGATGTACCACCTTTTGGCTTCTACTTTTAAAAGCATGTAAGCTACGTTGATACCGATGCCACCAATAAAACGAGAAGATTTGCCCTTCATTTTGCATATCACTTTGTCCAATTTTTTTTTGTAATTTCTTCACAAAATGCAAAAAAAAGAAAAAAAAAATCAATGGGTGTAGTACCCCCTTAATGGAATTGTTTATTATTCTATCACAATTTATTCAGTACTTTATTATTTATTTATATTTTAATGGAATTGTTTATTATTTTATCACAATTTATTCAGTACTTTATTATTTATATATAAATTTATTTATATAAATTTATAAATTTATTTATTTATTTATTTATAAATAAATTTAATTATTTATTTATTAATAAATTTAATTAATTATTTATTTACTTATTTATTAATCAATTTTATTAATTATTTTTATTTATTTATTCATTTAAATTTATAAATTTATTTATTTATTCATTTATTTATTTATCACTTTTATTTTTGTTCACCCAGATTTGAGATGCTTTTCTTTTAAAAAAGGCACCTTATGTCAGAAAAAAATTATTTCTGAGTTAACACAAAAAATAAGTTTGTAAATTTTAAGGAAAATAACAAGAAAATACCCATTTTCATCTTCATTGTATCTTTCAAGGGTTTCATCTCAATTCCAATATACAACCATTTGATGTGGCAGGCACTTTCAAATATTGCATGCATATAGTCAGTTCATGGTTTATTCGTAGCATATGGATCAAAATAAATTCTATTCCATCATAGGATCTATGCCTTCTCCAATTCCATCAATGATTCATTCTGCCTCATAACTCACTGCAATTGTGGATGATACCTTTACTATTATTGACAAGTAAATTCCATAATCAATGATTCAATAAAGCTTATCTAACATGTCTAACAAAGATTTGCTTTTATAAGATTGTTATTGACACAAATCTGGCTGCTATCGAATGGGTTCTGTGACAATTATGATTTATGCAGCCAGTGAGATAAGTACCAGGGTAGACGATGCTGAGGGAATTTGGAAAGTATACCTCTTTGTATATTCTGGTGAAAGTAAAACGCACATTGTTCACCTTATTGTAAATTATTCTTATGGACACTGTATCATGGGGTTATTTGATATTTTATTTCCTATTCCAGATTCAGTTACACCTCATTAATTTCCCTAGACCTATGGATGTATTAAAATTATGTATTTAAAGGTGGTACTACCCTTGATAAATTTATGACTATTTTTGCATTTTTCTCCAAAAATAATATTAAACACACTGGTAACAAAAGTTATATATTATAGGGGCAAGGAATCCAGTTACTTCACTGAAATTTCAGAACTGACATATCTTGTGTGTTAAAAGTAGTGAGTGAAGAAGAATATCTGCATACTGCATAGCACTTTTAATTGAATTCAAATACCCTGATACAATTAATTTCTCCTTTTATTTTACATATCTGTATAGCAGGTGAATACACAGCGGGTTAAATTAAGTTTGAAATCTACACCTGATTCAATTTCCATCAGCTTGAGTTTTAATTGGTAAAGCAATCAAGAAGATAACATTTTAACTATCCAGGGCGGGTCAGTCATTTCTGTCCATTCATTGTAGCTTCATTTATGTACATCATCTGTTGTATTAATGTTTGGTTTGCCCTTGCCTAGATGAAAACAACAACATTACGCATTTTGTGTCTACATGAAGATTTTCTGTGATTCATTTGCAAAGTGTGCATATTACAAATTAACAAATTGAGATACTATTTATTGCTTTATAGCCTATTTTGTTTGGATTGTCAATACTTGAAAAAAATAATTGGTTATCCTATAGGATAAAAATAATTTTAAAATCTGTATGATGGATGGTATGAATTCAAATTGGATGTGTATATGATTTGTACAATGATAAATTTATTATATACCAAGGGGTCTCAGTACAAACATAATTTTGCTTTTAAAATCCTAAATGCTGTTGAGGGGTTTTGAGTAACACATTAAATAAATAGGCCTACAAGCCTTTATGTTACCATTGTCACTTCGCTAGAGGCATTTGCTCGAGTAGTCTATCGTTGAATTTGCTCACCGATGAAATTCATATTTGAGGCTAGAGACTGTTGCATTCAAAATCGGATTCGTTGAAGCATGACACCGTGTGAAGCAATGGAAGTAAACACAGCCAACCACGACGTGTGATCGCATTAAAAATGTTGCTAAAATTGCACTTCAACGTACTAACAAAAGTTTGCACTGTACATGGGCAATCTTTACTAAAGATCAACTCATCAAAATAACTTTCATCCAAATGTCAACAATAGCAGAATAAATAAAATCAGTTTCAAAAAATGTCACCGCTGACCGTCCAAAAATGATAGCAACAAACTCTAGCATCGAATGCGAAACTATCGTGTGCAAATTTGAAGCTATCTATAGTAATCGGGATAGTAATCAGGCAGTTGGTATAATAAAATTGTATAAGTCTGGCTGAATTCTTATCTATAGGTCCACTTTTACTGAGAATGGAAAGGAAAATACATACATTTTTTGTACATTCCACACAATATTTACATGCATGATTGTAGGTCAAGATGAGGTGTTGAGGTCATACAAACCAGAAATACCAGGGCCTTTTGTGAAAGTGTATTCATTCATATACCATTCATTGCCTATGTAGGTTTTCAAACACCTCCTTATGACGCACTTTACACATTGATATAACATTAGCAATACTCAAATATCATTGTCACGATATATGTGTAACAGTAGTCAATACGTATAATTTGATGGATTTTAAACTCACAGTGACATCTGCGGGAAGTCTTCACATGAAGTTGGTAGCACTAGTATGTACATGCTGAGTAAAACCAATAGCCAACATAGCGAAGATCGTATACCACAACCACCACCAGCGTGAAACAAGTCCATCTTCCACCGGTATCAGGCTTCGGTAATTCCAAGCCCTAAATGTCCAAAACGAACCCCGTCACATATACCGTCGTTAGCTGGGTTAATAATGTCCAATTTATCCAGAGATTTAGGTGTTACTTGATAAAGATACGCGTACACGAAAGTAAGAGTTTTCCAAACCAACTTTATCTGTCGTATGTGGTGCTTGGCATTTATCGCAGCAGGTGAATTTTCCGTGTACCTGATGAAAACAATTACACACCAAAAATTGACAGACCAATTACGTGGTATACCGCCGCCTATTGCCGGTCTTTACTTTTTGCCGCGGAGTTGACAAAGTTTGTTTTTTCAGGGAAAGTTAATTAGTACCAAATTGTTGTTTTAAAACAGTTGATTTAGTTCACCTGAACAAATAATACGATTTTTTACGGATATAAATATTTCCTTCGAGTATAAACTTAAGTTTGACATTGTGACGAGACTTTTTAGTAAGCTTCTGTAAATGTTTGCTCGGTTTTGTAAGTTTACATCTTCCGTAGATAACGCTTACCTTTTTTTATTGAGGGGGTGCTTCATAAATCACAGGAGAAACCCCTGAGAAACCCCCTGCCTGCCCCTAAGAAACCCCCCAGAGAAACAGTGCAGAAACAGAAACAGAAATCTAGGTCTGCAGAAACCCCGGCAGCAGGGCCGTCCCGCGTCGCAGGGTTGACAAAATGTGGGGCGGTCATTGAAATGCGGGGCGGCCAAATCCCGGGGGCCAAATACAATGCGCCAAAATTGGAATAAAGCTGGGATAAAGCTATAGGCTAGGCTAGGCCTGAAGACTGAAAACCCTATTATTTTTCTTCAAAAGGTGGGGTGACAGTGGCGTAATTAGGGTTGGTAGCGCCCGGGGCAAGAAACAAAATTGCCACCCTACCCCCCCCCCCCCCCAGAATATTTTGGACGCGAGCAATTCTTAAAACACTTTCGTCGCTTGGAGGGGCGCAGAATCGATGCTGAATTGGTCAATTTGGCGCCCCCCCCCCTAAGCGTGGCGCCCGGAGCACGTTGCCCCCTCCCCCCAGTTACGCCCGGGTGAACAAGGCCTCCTCGCCATCCCGCTTGCTACACCTCGGCTAGCCGCTAGAAACCCTAAAGATTAATCATTATAGATGATTAGGATTCAGTAACTAACAAATCAGAGATTAAAGCGGAAAGAAAGCAAGAAGGGTAATAAAAAAAGATAAAAATAATGACATTTTTAGAAAATCGGGGGGGGGGATAAGACTTGGACCTGAACTTGTCCGTTTCTATAGAGAAACTACCGTATAGAAGTCTATAGTCTAACTTCCCACTATTGAAGTCTATGCCCAAACATAAGAAGTGGTTTTAGTCTGATTATAAACACGCGCCTTTTCAATTCTTATTTAACGTGATTCATCCTTCAGGCAACTTTGGCTAAGTTATGTAATCCCAGCAAGCACAAAAACGTTTTTAAAACGTTTTAAATAAGTTATATTTGGGTTTTGGTTTAGGTAAAAACGTTATAATAACATTAAAATGTCGGGTTATATAAAGGTCATGAAATCGTTTTAAACGTTTTGTATGAAAACACACTACAGCAATATTTTTAAAATGTTTTCGAAATGTCATTGTAAACTATTTTGCAAACATTTTTGGCCAAATATTTTGTCAACACTTAAATAACATTATGTTAAAATATTTGCACCCAGCAAACAAAGAAATGTTCTTAAAATGTTTTTTACAAAACGTTTTAATAACATTTAAATGTCGGTTACATAAAGGTCGTGAAAACATTTTAAAAACGTTATTGTAAATATTTTGGGCAAACATTTTTGCAAAATATTTTTCAACCCCCAAAAACATTCTGTTTAGAATGATTTGTACCAAGTTTTCAAAAATGTTTTTGGAATGTTATTAAAACGTTTTTATACCCTTTATATAACCCGACATTTAAATGTTTTCTGTAAAACATTTGTGTTTGCTGTGCAGTAAATTACCAACAAATGTTTTTTAATGTTATGAAAACGTTTTTTACCATTAATGTACCCTTTATACAACCCGACATTTAAACGTTTTCTGACAACCTTTTATAACCTTTTGCGAATGATGTCGAAAACGTTTTGTGTTTGCTGGGATGTAAGGTGTAACCAGTCGGTCCGGGTGCACACACACTTGGGTCCTGATGGGACCATGCAGGCTCAACCGCTCAAGCAAAATGCGCAAGCCAAGCTTAAAAGCTTATTATAAGCATGTTGGCCTGTATGAAGAAAAAACTAGAAAGAAATATAATGAAGAAAAAGAGCAAGAAAAGGAAAGGCCACTCCCAATAAATCAATTGTGCAATTTTGCTTTTAGTATTGATAAATTTGAAGCTCCATTTAAATTTGAATTTCTATAATTATAAGTATAGAAATTACAGATTCATATAAAATGACTCTTTTTTGTCTTCAAATACACGGCTTTCGGCTTAACCATATAGCAGGTTATGTTAGCACATCTATGACACTTACAAAGCTACCACCATCTGAATTTTGACGATTTGTACGATCTTCCGGTCTCCGGATGAGCAAAGGCCTTTGAGGTTACGCAACCAAATCTGTCCTCAGATTTGATGCAGATAGCCACATTCAAAATGATTTTTTTGTGAAAATAAATATTGTAGGAAGAAAATTCACAGTGTATCTTAAAAAGGTCTAGAACGTGTTCACAGTTTTAAGTATATCATGCAGTGGCGTAGCGACGGGGGGGGGGGGTGGCACGGGGGCACATGCACGTGGCACAGCGGTACGGGCCTTTTTCTACCATGATGGAAGAATTAATTATAGCATGTAGGCCTGTTACTAAGCTCAAAATAAAGCTGATTGACGAACTACTTGCTATATATAATCAGGACATTGAACTACTTACTATCAGCAGTAGATGGCGCATTGATGAACTACTTGCTATCAGCAGTATAACTAGGCCATTGAACTACTTGCTATCAGCAGTAGATAGCTAATGGATTTTGTCATTATTAGTATGTAAAATTTTAGTTTGAAGCTTTTCGTGGACATGCAAGTTTTCCCTATTATTGTAAGTGTATAAATTCTGTTAAACATAGAGCCAAAACTGGCTGACAAATTGTTGAAAGCAAAAGCGAAAATGGCCACTTGTTTATCCACTACCCAGAGGGGAGTTTGAGGGGAGGGGTGTTCCCTCAGAAGTTGGGAAAATTTTGCAAAATGAAGGTCCAATTGAAGCCATTTGGTGCATAATTTTCTTCTCTTCTCTTCTCTTCTTCCTTCCTTCCTTCCCTTCCCTTCCCTTCCCTTCCCTTCCCCTCTTCCTCCTCTCTTCTCCCTACCCTACCCTACCCTACCCTACCCTACCCTACCCTACCCTACCCTACCCTACTCTACTCTACTCTTGCTGCCCATATTGGGCCAATCTTGGCTTACCATAGGTAATCTTCATATTGGCATCACAGTGGCAGCCTAAATGGTCCAATATATGCCCAATATTTTGCCCAAGCCCATTCGTGGACCAATCTTTGGCCCATGAGCAAATGATTTGGGCCATTATTGAACATATATCGGGCCACCATCAGACCAATATCGCCATGTTATAAATAAAGTAGAGTCTAGAGTAGAAAGATGCAATGACTCGGGATGAGATTCTAAATGCTATCTTCAGTAGATAGGCCCTATAGCGAAAAAAATCAACGCACGGCTACTCTGCGCGATTAAAGAAAAATTGGCATTCGGCCTAAAGCCACGATATTAAACAAAAAAAGGGGGGAGGAAGAGGTAAAATGGATTTTAAAAATAATTTTAAATCTGAAGGCCTAAGATTTAATTTTAAATCTAATACTTGATTGGACCCTGATCACAATCCTTTAGGATTTATTTTAAACCCTTGAAATTTAGAGTGTACATTTTTTCTTATATCGCTTTAAATTTAGAGAAAATGATGTAAAACGTTACTTCCAGAGTAGAAAGATGCAATGAATCAGGGTGAGATTCTAAATGCTATCTTCAGTAGATATAGCGAACAAAAATCCTAAAACTCGCACGGCTACTCTGCGTGATTAAAAAAAAATCGTCATTCGGCGCGCTATTAAAAAAAAGGGAGGAAAATGAGGTAAAATTAGAGAAACAGGCAGATGCGGAAAGAGATGAATACGTAATGTCGCTTTGAACTTTCTGATTGGGACTGATGTATTAGAAAGAAAAAAATTGGCATTCGGCCTAATGCCACGCTATTTTTTTTTTAAGGGGGGGCGAAAAGAGGTAAAAATAGATTTTTAAAAATAATTTTAAATCTGAAGGCCTAAGATTGAATTTTAAATCTAATACTTGAATTGTCCCTGATCACAATCCTTTAGGATTTATTTTAAACCCTTGAAATTTAGAGTGTACATTTTTTTTATATCGGTTTAAATTTAGAGAAAATGATGTAAAACGTTACTTCCAGAGTAGAAAGATGCAATGAATCAGGGTGGGAATCTAAATGCTATCTTCAGTAGATATAGCGAACAAACATCCTAAAACGCGCACGGCTACTCTGCGTGATTTTTTAAAAAAAAATCGTCATTCGGCGCGCTATTAAAAAAAAGGGAGGAAAAAAGAGGTAAAATTAGAGAAACAGGCAGATGCGCGGAAAGTGATGAATACGTAATGTCGCTTTGAACTTTCTGATCGGGACTGGTGTATTAGAAAGAAAAAAATCGCCGCTACATGATGAAGTAAAAATTTAGAGAAATAAATGTAAAACGTTACTTCTAGCGTAGAAAGATGCAATGACTAGGGATTAGATTCTCATGCTATTTTCAGTAGATAGGCCCTATAGCGAAAAAAATCAACGCACGGCTACTCTGCGCGATTAAAGAAAAATCGGCATTCGGCCTAATGCCACGCTATTATAAAAAAAAATATAAAAAAAAGGGGGGGAGAGGAAGAGGTAAAAATAGATTTATTTTAAACCCTTGAAATTTATAGAGTGTACATTTTTTCTTATATCGCTCTAAATTTAGAGAAAATGATGTAAAACGTTACTTCCAGAGTAGAAAGATGCAATGAATCAGGGTGAGATTCTAAATGTTATCTTCAGTAGATATAGCGAACAAAAATCCTAAAACGCGCACGGCTACTCTGCGTGATTAAAAAAAATCGTCATTCGGCGCGCTATTAAAAAAAAGGGAGGAAAATGAGGTAAAATTAGAGAAACAGGCAGATGCGGAAAGAGATGAATACGTAATGTCGCTTTGAACTTTCTGATCGGGACTGATGTAGGCCTATTAGAAAGAAAAAATTCGCCGCTACATGATGAAGTAAAAATTTAGAGAAATAAATGTAAAACGTTACTTCTAGAGTAGAAAGATGCAATGATTCGGGATGAGATTCTAAATGCTATCTTCAGTAGATAGGCCCTATAGCGAAAAAAATCAACGCACGGCTACTCTGCGCGATTAAAGAAAAATCGGCATTCGGCCTAATGCCACGCTATTTAAAAAAAAAAAAAGGGGGAGGGGAAGGTAAAAATAGATTTAAAAAAATAATTTTTAATCTGAAGGCCTAAGATTTAATATTAAATCTAATACTTGATTGGACCCTGATCACAATCGTTTAGGATTTATTTTAAACCCTTGAAATTTATAGAGTGTACATTTTTTCTTATATCGTTTTAAATTTAGATAAAATGATGTAAAACGTTACTTCCAGAGTAGAAAGATGCAATGAATCAGGGTGAGATTCTAAATGTTATCTTCAGTATAGATATATCATAAGCCAAAGAAACTGTTTATTATTACTTTTGTTTTGTTTTGTTTATATATTGGTTATGATAATGATTACTAATTATTTTGTATAGTTAATTAATATGGTTTAGAAATGTATATGTTTTCCTATGTTTGCAACCTTGATGATTGATGAGTAATAATCACGATGGTCAGTCAACTTTGGTTCTCATGACTTACCTGGCATAATTATGACATTCTTTTAGTAATTAAGAAATTCTTTAAGTGATTATGAACAACCACAATCTAGGCCATCGCCCTGATGACGTCCAGAGAACAAATGTTACTTTCATCTTTTTCCAAGTACAAAATTGTATATCATTCATAAGGTGGTTTTGCATGATTTCTTAAAGGAAGCTACCGCCCATCATCTTCTTAAGATTAATAGTACAAGCAAGGTTAATGTATCATGGTAAAACAATAGAGATGAGTTCTAGGAAAGTGATGGTTTCCTACATGATGATTGGATGGTTAAGTTGGATGTAAGTGATGTGGGTTAAGAAATGTTTTTGAGAGTTAGTAGCAGTTAGTTAAGTTTTGGAAGTTGAAGAAGAAGGATCACAAAATAAATATCATACTCAAGCAAAAGGAATATTAACTTTGTATTTTCATCGTAAATTCGTGAAGTCGCTACCTGAGTTAATTCCCCAGACCAACATCAACAGACCTCATAAAGCCCGGTTATAGATATAGCGAACAAAAATCCTAAAACGCGCACGGCTACTCTGCGTGATTAAAAAAAAAATTAATCGTCATTCGGCGCTCTATTAAAAAAAGGGAGGAAAAAGAGGTAAAATTAGAGAAACAGGCAGATGCGGAAAGTGATGAATACGTAATGTCGCGTTGAACTTTCTGATCGGGACTGATGTATTAGAAAGAAAAAATTCGCCGCAACATGATGAAGTACAAATTTAGAGAAATAAATGTAAAACGTTACTTCTAGAGTAGAAAGATGCAATGACTCGGGATGAGATTCTAAATGCTATCTTCAGTAGATAGGCCCTAAAAAAAAAAAAAAAGCAACGCACGGCTACTCTGCGCGATTAAAGAAAAATCGGCATTCGGCCTAATGCCACGCTATTAAAAAAAAAAAAAAAAGGGGGGGAGAGGAAGAGGTAAAATAGATTTTAAAATAAATTTAAATCTGAAGGCCTAAGATTTAATTTTAAATCTAATACTTGAATTGTCCCTGATCACAATCCTTTAGGATTTATTTTAAACCCTTGAAATTTAGAGTGTACATTTTTTTCTTATATCGGTTTAAATTTAGAGAAAATGATGTAAAACGTTACTTCCAGAGTAGAAAGATGCAATGAATCAGGGTGGGAATCTAAATGCTATCTTCAGTAGATATAGCGAACAAACATCCTAAAACGCGCACGGCTACTCTGCGTGATTAAAAAAAAAATCGTCATTCGGCGCGCTATTAAAAAAAGGGAGGAAAAAAGAGGTAAAATTAGAGAAACAGGCAGATGCGCGGAAAGTGATGAATACGTAATGTCGCTTTGAACTTTCTGATCGGGACTGGTGTATTAGAAAGAAAAAAATCGCCGCTACATGATGAAGTAAAAATTTAGAGAAATAAATGTAAAACGTTACTTCTAGAGTAGAAAGATGCAATGACTAGGGATTAGATTCTCATGCTATTTTCAGTAGATAGGCCCTATAGCGAAAAAAATCAACGCACGGCTACTCTGCGCGATTAAAGAAAAATCGGCATTCGGCCTAATGCCACGCTATTTAAAAAAAAAAAAGGGGGGAGAGGAAGAGGTAAAAAGAGATTTATTTTAAACCCTTGAAATTTATAGAGTGTACATTTTTTCTTATATCGCTCTAAATTGAGAGAAAATGATGTAAAACGTTACTTCCAGAGTAGAAAGATGCAATGAATCAGGGTGAGATTCTAAATGTTATCTTCAGTAGATATAGCGAACAAAAATCCTAAAACGCGCACGGCTACTCTGCGTGATTAAAAAAAAATCGTCATTCGGCGCGCTATTAAAAAAAGGGAGGAAAATGAGGTAAAATTAGAGAAACAGGCAGATGCGGAAAGAGATGAATACGTAATGTCGCTTTGAACTTTCTGATCGGGACTGATGTAGGCCTATTAGAAAGAAAAAAAATTCGCCGCTACATGATGAAGTAAAAATTTAGAGAAATAAATGTAAAACGTTACTTCTAGAGTAGAAAGATGCAATGATTCGGGATGAGATTCTAAATGCTATCTTCAGTAGATAGGCCCTATAGCGAAAAAGATCAACGCACGGCTACTCTGCGCGATTAAAGAAAAATCGGCATTCGGCCTAATGCCACGCTATTTAAAAAAAAAAAAAAAAAAAGGGGGGAGGGGAAGGTAAAAATAGATTTAAAAAAATAATTTTAAATCTGAAGGCCTAAGATTTAATATTAAATCTAATACTTGATTGGACCCTGATCACAATCGTTTAGGATTTATTTTAAACCCTTGAAATTTATAGAGTGTACATTTTTTCTTATATCGTTTTAAATTTAGATAAAATGATGTAAAACGTTACTTCCAGAGTAGAAAGATGCAATGAATCAGGGTGAGATTCTAAATGTTATCTTCAGTATAGATATAGCGAACAAAAATCCTAAAACGCGCACGGCTACTCTGCGTGATTAAAAAAAAAAATTAATCGTCATTCGGCGCTCTATTAAAAAAAGGGAGGAAAAAGAGGTAAAATTAGAGAAACAGGCAGATGCGGAAAGTGATGAATACGTAATGTCGCGTTGAACTTTCTGATCGGGACTGATGTATTAGAAAGAAAAAATTCGCCGCAACATGATGAAGTACAAATTTAGAGAAATAAATGTAAAACGTTACTTCTAGAGTAGAAAGATGCAATGACTCGGGATGAGATTCTAAATGCTATCTTCAGTAGATAGGCCCTATAGCGAAAAAAAAAGCAACGCACGGCTACTCTGCGCGATTAAAGAAAAATCGGCATTCGGCCTAATGCCACGCTATTAAAAAAAAAAAAAAGGGGAGAGGAAGAGGTAAAAATAGATTTTTAAAAATAAATTTAAATCTGAAGGCCTAAGATTTAATTTTAAATCTAATACTTGAATTGTCCCTGATCACAATCCTTTAGGATTTATTTTAAACCCTTGAAATTTATAGAGTGTACATTTTTTCTTTTATCGCTCTAAATTTAGAGAAAATGATGTAAAACGTTACTTCCAGAGTAGAAAGATGCAATGAATCAGGGTGAGATTCTAAATGTTATCTTCAGTAGATATAGCGAACAAAAATCCTAAAACGCGCACGGCTACTCTGCGTGATTTAAAAAAATCATCATTCGGCGCGCTATTAAAAAAAAGGAGGAAAAAGAGGTAAAATTAGAGAAACAGGCAGATGCGGAAAGTGATGAATACGTAATGTCGCTTTGAACTTTCTGATCGGGACTGATGTATTAGAAAGAAAAAATTCGCCGCTACATGATGAAGTAAATAAAAATTTATAGAAACAAATGTAAAACGTTACTTCTAGAGTAGAAAGATGCAATGACTAGGGATGAGATTCTAAATGCTATCTTCAGTAGATAGGCCCTATAGCGAAAAAAATCAACGCACGGCTACTCTGCGCGATTCAAGAAAAATCGGCATTCGGCCTAATGCCACGCTATTTAAAAAAAAAAAGGGGAGAGGAAGAGGTAAAATAGATTTAAAAAAAATTTTTAAATCTGAAGGCCTAAGATTTAATTTTAAATCTAATACTTGATTGGACCCTGATCATAATCCTTTAGGATTTATTTTAAACCCTTGAAATTTAGAGTGTACATTGTTCTTATATCGCTTTAAATTTAGAGAAAATGATGTAAAACGTTACTTCCAGAGTAGAAAGATGCAATGAATCAGGGTGAGATTCTAAATGCTATCTTCAGTAGATATAGCGAACAAAAATCCTAAAACGCGCACGGCTACTCTGCGTGATTAAAAAAAAAATCGTCATTCGGCGCGCTATTAAAAAAAGGGAGGAAAAAGAGGTAAAATTAGAGAAACAGGCAGATGCTGATGAAATATGGTGCAAAACATTCCCGAAGCACACAAAAACTGGCACTTTTGGGGCTAAAATGGCCAAACATAAGGTTACTTTTGTCAGAAACCCACATACAGGTGTCAACATATGGGGGTAATTGTATGGACCATCCCACATACAGGTGTCAACATATGGGGGGTATTTGTATGGACCATCCCCCTTATCAAAATGATGGGGGGATCTACGCCTATGCTCACCTTTGTGGGTTTTCACACTTAGTAAGTGCATTTTTCGGCTACCATTTGTCATGTTGCTTTTGAGAAGCAAAGGCCATCTTCATTTAATAAACTGGCCTCAAAAAGAAACTTATAATTTTTCACAAAGTCATATCTTAAAATCCTCTCCATAAAAATGAACAAAAATTGTACACATGATTACTTCAATACTCTACTCTAAACACGCACTGGTCAGTAACCAAACAGTTGTCCAACTGACACAACAGCAAAATGCACTGACATGGAACACCTTCCTGGACCACATTCACAGCCCAACAGATTTCTTTTGCTGGGTTCCAATTATTCGTCTGTACATGAACAAAAATTGCACACAGGATTACTTCAATACTCTCCTCTAAACACATGTCAGTAACCAAGCAGTTGTACAACAGTAAAATACACTGACACGGAACAGCTCCCGGGACCACATTCACAGGCGAATAATTGGAACCCAGCAAAAGAAATCTGTTAGGCTGTGAATGTGGTCCAGGAAGGTGTTCCATGTCAGCGCATTTTGCTGTTGTGTCAGTTGGACAACTGCTTGGTTACTGACATGTGTTTAGAGTAGAGTATTGAAGTAATCCTGTGTGTAATTTTTGTTCATTTTTATAGACAGGATTTTAGATATGACATTGTGAAAATTATATGTTTCTTTTGAGGCCAGTTTAGTTTGTCTCAAAGACCTTCCCCAAGTTTTGAAATTCATTTTTTGACAAGAATAGACCACCTTTCATCTCTCAAACTTTATTAAATTAAGATGGCCTAATATCCCTCGCTTTCTAAATGCAACGTATCGTTACTGCAAAGTTATCAGATGCAAGATTAGATGCACATAATGCTGATAGATGACACAATTCTTCATTGATTCAAATAAAACTTTATTGTCAATATGAGATCACCATGACAATTACAAAGCACTCAACATCATCATATCGTTCAATCGTTTGATCCGTGTGTAGACCATGCTTATAACATGGTAGGTATTCTATAATACCTACCATGCTTATAATATGACCCAGATCTTCAATGATCCCAGTGGATTATTTTAGTCTCAATCCATACACCCCCTATGGAAGATATGACCTTAATCTCACTCACAGGGAGTATAGATTTCAAATGGTGACACCCATTCAGGCATCCCCATTTGAAATTCACACTCCCTGTATGAAAGATTAAGGTCATGCCTTTTATCATGTCTATTATAGGGGGTGTATGGATTTCAACCGGAATAGCCCAATTAATCTACATTTGTGATCCATCACATCAAAAGCAGTAATAAGGTCGGTATAGCTTATATTGAGATGCAGATTCACAAAATATAAAAGGCATCATTTTAAAACTTTAAATTTGCTCTCTAAGGACATGTCCAAATCTCAGTTTTGTCAAAGGAACCTGTATTGATCCTTTTGATATGATGGGTTACATTTAAAGGCATCTGAAATTAGTTTAGGATAAGCAAAGAGCAGAGACTTGAGTGATTGAAAACCAATAATTTGTTCATCACTTTTAAAATGCAACATATCACTACTGCAAAGTCAGCCCAATCCGGGGGTGAAATATATGAGCAATAACATAATTATAAACCAATCAAAATCAAATTCACCCAGATCTAAAAGATCGAGGATCATCATCATCAGCCATATTCAGCCCACTGCAGGGCGAAAGCCTCCCCAAGCTGGCACCAAAGATTCCTGTCATTTGCTTTTGCCATCCACCTGATCCCTATGAAACTTGCTATCTCATCCCTCCATCTGACTTTCTGTCTGCCTTGGTGTCTTGAGCCCAGCCAAGGCCTCCATTCTGTGACATTCTTTGTCCATCTATTATCTGTTGACCTTGCAAGATGGTCAGCCCAATGCCACTTCTTCATCTTTATTGTGTGGATTAAGTCTGTAACTTCTATTTGGCTCCTGATCCATGCCACTGTTTTCCTGTCCCTTTTGGTGAAGCCCAGCATACATCTTTCCATGCTGCTGTGCAGTTTTCAGTTTTTGCTCCATCCTCTTAGTAAGTGACCATTTTTCAGCTCCATAGGTCATGGCTGGTAGTACACATTGGTTGAGGATAAATCTACATAAATGCATCAGATAAGCAAGGACCTTAAACTTGTTTGACTTCAAAGTCATCTGTTGCCTTTGAGAAGCAATTGAAATGTAATTATCACTCACTATTCAAATGCAACATATTGCTTTTGCACATTAATGAGATGCAAATTAAAGCCATATTATAACATTTGCTGATGAGAACGCTCTCAACATTTTTTTTAAATTCTGGTTTTTACTTGATTGTAATGTACTTTAGTCAATAAAGATACTCTGCAAAAATCAAGACTTTAGGTGCTGTAGTTTTGTCAAAACCGAGATTTTGAATAAAACGATGGAACCGGCGTTTTATTATTACGATGGAAATATTAGTCGAATACGTATGCACAGTACGTACATGGCGTGCGGGATACACATACACACACACCCCGAGGATCGTACCGTATTACAACTGCGGGAGTAGCATGGGCGCTAGTAGTAAATTCCCCTTTTCTATGCTTTACCTCACTTGTTCGGCTCAAAATTAAAAGGGGACATAGGCTATCTGACAGTAAAAGCTAACATTTTATGGAAAATAAATACTAATCTATTTTTACAGAAATGTTATAATATGGCTTTAATTAGTCTAATCCATGTGGAACATGGTGATAGATGACATAATATCTTCAATGAGCCAACGCAAAGTAATCTACATCTAAAAGCATTATGAATTATAAGCAAGGATCAGAACATGATCCCTTATAAGCCATCTGGGATTTTAATAAGTCATTTTTTGTTATAGTTATTGTCCATCATTTATCAAAAAGCGCTCAATGCTGCCCATGTTCAGGTCTTTGTAATTCCCAAAGCATCAGACGACAGCCAGGGTCTTAGCTAGGATTTGATAAGTGCGCATCATTTTCACCAAAACTGCCTATCCAAATTTTGACCATGAAGAAACCTCAGACCTCTGCCCCTTCTGGGGGGGTTCAGTCAGTTCAAATAGCTTTTGCTATTGCCATGACTGTTTGTCTGGTTTTGTTTTGGTTCACAAAACTGCAAACATTATTTTTAGAATTTAGCATATGTCACAGACATTGAATTTGCTTGTCCCAGGAGCAAACTGTGCTTGTGCAAAATGATGGGTGGATGGATGGCTAGCTAACACTCTGACGACAGCACAATACAAAAGTGTTTAAAATATTTTCATATCAAGTTGTTTTCTAAATTAGCAAAATAAAACATTAATCTGGAAGGCGGTTATTGGCCATTGTTAATGTTGTTCATGAATTCAGCGATGTGACAAAAGTATTTTCTTGTGTGGAAATACAGTAATAGAGGTTATCCACTTTACTCATGCGTGACTTCTAACAAAAGGCGCTGGTTCCCGTAGTATTCCTCATTCAAACTAATTCAATGCACGACCTCGGAGTTACCTGCATGACTTTGGCAGACTATTTTGAAATAGCCATGGTTGCACATGCAGGTACTTCTTTTGAAAGTCCTAAACAAGGTATAGGAGTCGCTGGTAGGATATGCAGCTTATAGAACACGGATAACCTCTATTGCTAAAATGACTTTCAGAAGCACTTGGTATGATCAACTCACTTCAATGCTCCTGAAAAGAAGGCACTCAAGGCAAAAAAACCCCAAAAAAACAAAAAACCTAAACACCAAAAAACAAGTATGTTTCCTATAGTAATGTATAAAGTGTTACTGTCCTAAACAAACAAATTTGGTACAATTGCCTCCAAAAAACAAAATGCCTGCAGGAAACAAACTTGTTTTTGGGTTTGTTTTTTTTTGCCTAAGAAGTGTGCACAAAAACCATTTTTTTATTTCCTATAATCTTAATGCTGGGAATCCACCAGATGCTGATTTGGTCACATGGTATCTCTTCACTGGGCTGGCATCATAGTGAAAAATGGTTCCACTGGTTCCAAATCTAGGAAGAAGGCATTTAAACAGGGCACTTGCACATACCACTTAAATACATGCATCCATGTGTGTACTCTCTGATACACCTCTTCTTTAATTGGTCATGTATTAGTATTTTGACTTTGGCTTTTGTTCAAAGTTCTTAAAATCAGAGTTGTAACAGTGCTTCCCTTTTGTCCTCCAAACGAAAAAGTAGGTGCAGGTATGCTCTCTATCACTTCAAATTCTGGAAAGAAAACAAAAACAAAATGAAAATTAAATAAATTTTAAATAGATGTCAATAAACAATTGGATGCCAAAATGACCAAAAGTCACAAAGAAAAATATATACAGCTAGGCAACACATATACAGCAACCATATTCACAGAGTTGTTTTCTAATACTGTGCATCACATCAGCGGATCAAATCGACTCATACATGTATAAAATGATAAAATTTAATGTTGTTTACAGCTTTGATGTTAATTGCTTCATACAGTTGTGTGTGTGGGGCAGTGGCGTGCGCAAAGGGGGGAGGGCAAGGGGGCAACGGCTTTTGTTGGTCATTCGGGGGAAATCGGTCATTTTCGGGGGAAATCAGTCATTTCTTACAACTTACACTGCTAATCAGACTCCATTCAGGGGGACTGAACACCCTGACCCCCCCCCCCACTTTCAATGTGCTGTGAACGCTACTGGTGTGGGATGAGTGGGGGTGAGTGTAAAGAGTGTGTGGGGAGATTTGTAAACATCAGCAATGGGTGTCTACTTAAAAATGGTTCAAAAATCATTCAAATTCATTCACACATCAATGAGATAATTAGAATTCTACAAATAGACTCATTTTTGGACCATTCTAATAAGGCAATACACATTAACAATAATATGCTGCATTGTAGTTTAGAAGGGAAGAAATAAATGAAGTAAACTCCCAGCATCACTGGAAAGGAGATAACTTGCCTGCCATGCCTTTTCTGTTATTTATCAATTTTGTAAGTAGCTTGCTGCTGAAATGTGGTTCTGGAGAAGAATGCTAAACATCGGTTGGAAGGAGAGAAGAACAAACAGAAGCATCCTTGAGGAACTTGGTGTGAAGAGACAGCTGCTTGGAGAGTTGGTGACAAGAAAGCTAACCTACCTTGGGCACATCCTCAGAGGAAGTGGCAGTGCATTAACACTCCAGATAATAGAAGGAAAAGTTGAAGGGAGAAGGAGGAGAGGACGGCAGAAGAAACAATGATTTGACAACATCAAAGAATGGACAGGAATGAACCTAGTGCAAGCCAAGTGTCTAGCTCAGAACAGAACAGCTTGGAAGATAAGGAGTTAAGGAGATGCAGCCAGATGGTGGCCAATCGTCAGTAGTGACGGCGGCCGAAGAAGAAGAAGAAGAAGAAGTATCAGTTATGATCTCCTGTACTTGTGTAATATTTGTTTGTGTGTATTGTATACCTTGACTGCTCACATTAGACCCAGTTTTAACCACCGTTTGTCAGTGGGAGCTGGTAGCCTAATGGATAGAGCGTCCATCTAGAGATCAGAAGATTGTGGGTTCGAATCCCATGCCCACACATTCCCTTGCATTTTGGGTTGTGTGCTGGTTTGAATTTGTGCTTATTTGTTGTCCTGTTTAATTGTAACACTTTGGGTTGGTAAACTCTTCCTTCTTTCTTTATCATTTATTGCTTATTTCACCATCTGTGGGAGATTGATTGATTTATTTTAAAACTTTAATATCTTTCATCTACCATTGTATGAAAATAATTGGTCATTAACAAGTGTCAATGTCTAATCCTGTAAAATATTCTCAGTGGCAAGGCATTTAAAATATACCATTCACACATTTGACTTAATCAAACATGGTTGGTCACCAGTACACTAGCTGCCAAAGGACACTCATGGTTCTGACTTATCATCAAACTAGGGAGTCCTAGGTTTATCAGGCAATTCCCTGCTGTCCAGCCTCCTCACAGGTTAAATTACAGAAACAGCGGTCACTCTGGATGCCTGATAAGTGTACATATATAGCTAGAAACATTAATGCTGTCAGACAGGAATGGCTGAACAATCCTAATATGAGTGTATGTTGCAACAACTTTCCACACATTTCAAGGGCGACTTTCAACAGGATTGTGCACCATTTGCATTGGCACCCTTCAGAGAATGCAGTTGAGACATGTTCTAAACTCATGAGACTTTCAGCGGAGGATTGACTTTTGTACCTGGCTGCTAAATAGATCCCAGAATTCTCATAATGAACTTATATTATCATTGGCGTGAAAGCAACTTCTCCCTTGAATGATCAAATATCAACCTTCAATGAGTGTTGCTCTGTATGCCACACACAAGAACCCTCCAAGCTACTTCAACTATAACAGGACTTGATTAGACTTACAGGTAATAACAGATCTACAGCCCTGTCTTCTTTGATCAAACTGTCAAAGGACAATGATACCTGGACATGATCAATGATGTCATTCTGCAGCTCAACCAGTGCTTCCACCACTAGCAGAATGGTACATTCCCATGACTCTGGTAGAATGGGGCACCAGCACATCGTTCTAGACAAGTCAAAGACCACTTGCAGCAGCTCTTCCCAAATAGGGTGATTATTAGGATCAGCCATGCCCAAGAATGGCCTGCAATGTCACCTGATTAGCCCTTTTTATGGGGTTACATTATTTATTTAAAACATCCAGCAGAAGCCAGACAAAGCCTAATACTGCTCAGAGGCTACTACATTAAAGGATGCAAACCAAATATGATGGGACATGACTATGGGGAGAGGTCCCATTTTAGAAGCAGGAGAAAAACCAGAGTACCCAGAGAAAAACCTGCAAGGACAAGCATGGATCGGCAACCAAACTCACATGTGGCAAAGCAGGGAATTGAACCCTGGCCGCAGTGGTGAGATGTGACTCAGTGAGTGAGAAGACCACTACACTAACCCGTCCTCCAAATTTACATTACGGCTCCTCTTATTGACATTTAGGCTAGGATGTACCTGACACCACCTGGAGGCATCTAGGACATTTGGGATAGGATCACAGCAGACAGTAAGGGCTGGTGTATCGTGCTGTGCTTTACATGCTTGTCTGTGCCCAGAGATGTTTGGACATGAATGGCTAGCAAGCGGAGCTGCAGTATAATCATGATAATTATACAAAGAAGAAAGGGAAAAAACAAACAAAGAGACTTATGCAGAAAAATGACAAAGAGACTGATAGATTTTTGACATCCATTCATATTTCTACTAATTTTACTATATTAGTGAATATGAAGACACCAATTATTAAAAACATTTAACTGCAACTGTTTCAACTCTTAATTTATTTAGTAAACATATTCAGAAAACAGATGCAGAAGCAACTCAGAGAGAATGTAGAAATTTTGACCAGAGACTGGTACCATGAAGAGAAACATGGCTGAATCTCTTGAAATCCTGTATGATTGGCAAAGTCTTAAGGTCTCTCAATAAAGATATTTCTCAACATTGGTTTTAAAATTATCTGTTCATATATGTGCAACATGGGACATTTTCAACACAATTTAATTCTTGCAAAATTTGTAATTCAGTTATTTCAATGCAGACAAACTAAACTGGAGAGAATGTTTATACGTTGTGTAAATATTATTATTATGTATTTATTTGATATGTTGTGTAATCTCATTCCAAATTATAATTTATTTTAAACAAAGTCAATATAAAATATTGAAAACTTTGCCATTTCTTTTTATGACTAACAAAGGTACATTTGTTGATCATAATAAATGGAAATGGTAAAACCTACTGTGTATATGCATTGTTTGGAATCATGAGTATGACGTGGATGCTTTTTCATTGAATGGACTGAATTTGGGGTGTGTTACGAAATCAGGATTATCTCAGGTATGCTTGACTAAATCGGAGAGAAATTTATACCATTGATAAAGGACACTAAGGGCTTTCGTAATATACATGAAATAAGAAATTATATTGTATGTTATTCAAGTTACAGCAAGAAACAGAGGGCATATTTTTAGACACCCTATATGATCTCACACCACCACAGAAGGTCACATAGAGATTTTTTTTTTCTTCACAGGAGTGACTCAGTTCATACCAACATCTATATGGTGGTTGAAATTAGCCCTTGCCTGATCCCTCTGACTAACAAAATATATAGGTTGACCGTCAATATTGTTACAAATGGCCCTGGAAGTCTGTGTCTGGGAATTACCAAATCTACATGCAAAATCATGCTAGAGTTTACAGAAAACAGAATAAAAAGGCTGCTAAATATCATTAAAAATTACTTGATCTCTCCCATCTGTGGTACACTTGCAGGATTTAACATTATTATTTCATGACCAATCCAAATTTAGTCAAAATTATGCAAATTTATTATTTATTATGCGAACACCCCATTGAAATTGAACATTTAGTTCCAAAGATATGAACAGTTGAAGTGTTTCCAAAACAATATGCAAGAAAAGAAATGATTGTCTTCGCTTAGCTATGTCTGATAATCAATATATCCAACTTCCGACTGATTTTGCTTAATCACATCACATATTTTGAACATACACACTCGGCAGTCCACGCTTTATAATGCGTGCCGGTTCGAAATTCTGAAAATTGGTGAAAGCGTGGGGGTTTAAACTTTTTGGGCAAAAAGCGTGGACTGATATAAAGCGTGGGATTAAAATAAAAAGCGTGGCGCTTCTTCCAACTTACAGTATATTTTTATTGAATGATAAAATAATCATAGTTCCAAGAAAAATCACCAAAACTTGCACACTATGTCGCAAGATAAAATTCCATTTGATGCAGGCTCGCGCTTGTTTACGTGAATCCAGTGCAATGTACACAATATCCTCCCCGGAAGCCCTGCCAAAACACCTACGTCATATGCAAATGTCCGATTTTCCATGACGTGTTATTTTTCTTTACATTGATCATATATGAGTGACGTCATTATCATGCATAATTGATTGAGCGAAGCAGCACGGAAGAAGTAGGATATAGTCGCTGAACATAGCGTACGTCAAGTTTCATGACAAGAACAACATTTGAACGCCATAAAAGTACAGTTATTCATTAAAATGCTTATTTTACAGTACAGTAGTAGTTTTTCACATATAATTTGCATTGTTCACGTAATGTATCAACTTTTAATGGAGAGAAAAACATCGGACTCGCACGTGTAGGTGCAGAATTCGGCGTACTTGATACTTCGAACCAAATTGCGTGTGACTTTGTCAGTTTACAAATAGCGGAAAAAGCAAAAAGTGGTGGGGGTCAAGAATTTTCAGTATAAAGGGTGCCTCAGTAAAAAGCGTGGGGTCAGGAATTTTCAGTATAAAGGGTGCCTCAATAAAAAGGGTGGGGGTAAAATAAAAAGGGTGGGAGTCAAACCCCACTGCCGAGTATGACATACCTGGCTTAAAATAGTTTGTCAGTTCTGTTTGAGTGTAATTCCCAGACACGATTACCAGCACACCTTCTGATTGCAGCATTTGGTTGACATGTTCCCTGTAGAGTTTCCTTAACTTATCACGGTCATCGTCTGCTAATAAAATGGCATCGTATGTCCCCTTATCGATGCACACATTAAACTTTGGTGTCTGCAAAATTGGATCATTGGCATTCAGGATGTCAGCGACCTGCGAAAATAAAATTGACAAATAATTATCATGTATTTGGACAATATTCTCATGAAAGTTATTCTGAGTTTTTTTTATTGCAGGCGAATCATGAAATTGATATGAATTTATTTATCATCATTTGGTGATATAATTATTTCCTTTTTGTCAAACAACAATAATATGCAGAAGATGGCAACAATGGGAAAGCTTAACTTTTACTCCAGATGCTGACAATTCAAACTGATTTGCATAAAATCATGCAACAGCTGTCACTCAACTAACACAGAATACAGATTAATCAGCTAGTGGCTCTGAAGGCTTGTGGATACAAGCTGCAGACTATCACAGAGCTCTCTGTACATCCCTGTTTTTACACACACAGTTGACAAATGATCTTACCTTATAACATATATCTAATTGATCTGCTTTGGCGATGGTTTGAGCAAGTCGTATTGCAGGTTCTGAGTAGTCAACTCCTGTAAGACACTTGTAGCCATTCTTTGCCTGGATGTTGATAAGATAGAATAGTGAGAAAGAATTCAGTTTACTACATGTAGAAGAAATATTCCAAGTAAAGAAGTTTTTTTAGTGAAAATGCTTTGTGCAATAAAATCTATGACTATTTGTGCAAAAAAGATGTCTCAAATGTGAACATCCATATCAAAATGATGCACTTGTCAGCTGCTACATGCGTCTTATTTTACATAAAAACTAGGAATAAATACCAGACTCATCTAACATCTTAAGTAGAGGTCACTTCAAATCATCACCATTCACATGGTTTAGGAATACAGAGAACATTCCTAAACTATGTGACTTGGGGATGATTTGAAGTGACCTCCACTTGAGATGAGTCTGATATTTATTCCTAGCTTTTATGTAAAATGAGACATAGAGCAGCTGACAAGTGCAACGTTTTGATATGAATGTACACAAATATCTTGGTGATTGAAAAGCTCCAGTAACCAGCAGCAATAAAGAGAAGCATGTGGTGGCCATGATGGTGCATTTTATGTTAACAGTTAAAAGAAACCATGTAGGCCAAGAAAAACTGATTGATTGCTTGTCCATATATCTATTTGAAAATTAGGGTTGATAGGCTGGATCTTTTAAATACCGGTACCAAATAATTTACCACACTCACAAAAAAGAATTTCGTAAAATTACTGCCTATAATCTTTTGTACAATAAACATGTTCGTCAAAATTAGGGTTGTTGGCAGAGGACAATACGCTAAAAATTAATTATTTTTGATTTCAATTTATCATGTACATATATGTAGAAGAACTTTTGAGTGAGTTTTCACTCCACTGACTGTAAACATAGGTACAATTACCGAATAGGGTGCAACTTGCTAGACTTGAGTCCAGTCCTCGTTTACGGAGTTTAGGGTTTAGGGTTGGGGTAGGGCAGTCTTGTAATAAGACTAGTGGAGTTGCACCTTATTCGGCAATCGCTCCTAAACTTATTTTATTAAATCTTTTGCCAAACAATGTTGCAACTCATGCAAATTCTACTCACCAGTTCCACCAGTACTACTCCATTTCCACACCCTAAATCCACTATAGAAGCATTTTTGTCGGTAATATTTTTGCAAACCCATTTTAGTATTCTCTGCATGCTATTTTCACCATACCTAAAATGTGTATAAAAACATACAAATTAACAAGCAAGTTAAACAAAAGGTTGAACAATGTTTATGATAGTGAGTGTCCAGACTCTATGCTGTTCTTGATTCCAGAACTGGTCCAACTGTGGAATGCAGGGTGTTATTTGATCTTTTATGGACACTAGTTATTATTATTATTATGTATTTTTATTATTAAAAAACATTTAGGGGCTGTGCAATAATTATGAGCCCTGGGGAGGGTAAAATTGGGGGGGGCAAGAAATTTTGCCGAGCCAAAAGGGGGGGGCAAGCAATTTTGGCAAGCTGAGAGGGGGGGTAAGCGATTTTTGGCACACATTCATGGGGCGCTTTTTAATAAAACGCTCTAAAAGGCTTAGAAAAACACTACGGAAACGCTTAAATATGCAAATTTTCCTGCTCGCTGCGCTCGCAACAGGTATATAGACCATTTAAGGTTTGTAAGTTGGGATCCCAAAAATTTGGCATGCGCCAGGGGGGGGGGCAAAGAATTTTTGGCCGAGAGGGGGGGGGTGTTTAGCGATTTTGGCAGGCCGAGAGGGGGGGGGCGATTTTTGGCGAGCCGTTTGGAGATTTTACCCCCCCGGGGGGGCTCATAATTATTGCACAGCCCCTTATATGGCACTCCACAAAGCACAGAGCGCCTTACAAGAAAACATATAAAAATCAATTCAAGCAAATATACAAAGCAATTCCAACAATTCAAGCAAAAAAAATACAAAAACAAGCAGCAAAACTAATCTGGATAAAGATGGGTTTTCAGCATGCGCTTGAACTAAAGCCAAGAATTTTCTGCTTTACAAATGCTAAATTGCGCTTTTCTCCGCTTTGTAATTTTAGCACATTTCTGACATAATAAAATTTCACAAGAATCCAGCGTAGTAGCAGCGCAATGCACGTGTCTGAGTCATGTTGAAACACGTTCAAAAGGTCGGGAAAGCCCCAAGAGCTATTTTAGTCGGGCACGCAAAGGATTGTGGGATACTCGAGCTTGCTGTGAAAATTTTATGTTTTTTTCTTTTCTAGGTCATTTTGCTTTTTTTTTTTTTTTTTTTTTTTTTTCTCAGAAATACATTTTCCGCTTTACTTCTGAATTCTGTGATTTTCGCGGAATTTCCGCAACACAGAGGATTCTTGGCTTTAGCTTGAACCCAGACACCGACTCCTCCTCTCTGATCTCAGTAGGGAGCTCATTCCAAATTTTGGGAGCACCTATGGCAAATGAAGCATCCCCAGCCTTTCTAAAAGAGTGAGGAACCCAAAGGCGGGTGAGATCAGATGAGGAACGAAGCTGAGACCCCGAGACCAAGCGCAACATTACTATTCAAGAGATGAATTAGATCAATCAGGTAACCTTCAGCTTAGTTCAGCTTAGTAAGAAATGTAGGGGGTCCTTGAGGTTTGAGGCTATGAGGTACCTTTACTGTTCTCTTTAACTGTGTAGGTTCCAACGAGACAATTAGTAGTACAACTTTAGTTTGATTATTTGTTAGAATATATGTAATATGTGACCATCCACCACAACTGAGCCCGGATGTCTCCAGTGCCACTATTGAGATATGCTCCATTGAACTTAACAATAAACAATAGGAAACAAAGGATTTATTGACTGTTTTATTGATTTTTCACTACTTAGATGTCAAGTACTATAGACATGATATACATCATTTTAAAGCTAATTTCAAGCAGAATATTTTGGTTGAATATCTCAAAAATGATGATTGGCGACTTCAGGGCTCACTTGTGCTGGATGGTCACATATATTATAAACAATTAACTAACTTAGTCAGTTGCTCAGAAGTCAGTGGAGAAAAGTAATTGAGCAGTTCTTTCTTCAGAGGCAATTATTTATTGGCAAGAAACTTGTGGCTATCAGACAAAAAGTATTTCTAAGCCTGTTTCCAAAAGACTGCCATATATCTTATGATCATTGGTTTAATTGGGTTTTTACTTTTTAATCAAATGCATGATTGACTGCAAGTCTTTCCAAAAGTTCAAGAAGACATTCTTACCAGATTTCTCCTACATCTCCTATATCTTGAAAATTAGCAAGTTCACCTTCATATGCTGAATCCCAGCTGGAAAGATCAAAGGGAAATAAATATAATGTAAATATCATTTACATAAGCTGGCATGGTCACTTCAGAAGTTTTAATGAAAAAAAAAAACCCGGACAAACAAACAAAACAACAACAAAACAAAAAACCAGACATTTTAAGAAACTATTAATCTAAATAAATGATAGACAACTGATCAGTGGCAACCATTCAATTGTAAGCCTAATTTTAAACCTTTCTAATATCAGTTAATACTTAAAGTAGACCATTTCAGGACTGGTGTTGTTTTGAATCATAAGTGGGAAGTGAGCGTTTCTGCGCACACCACATGTATTAGGCCTTAAATGTACCTGCCCTATTATAGTACATAGTATAGAGGCCCTGCATGCTTTTATCGCTTGTCTCCAAACAAAGGCTTTGAACCGGTGTCCTTCACCGTAATGCAGTCCAGTCCATTCAATTCAATGTTGTCATCAACCTATTTGATCGTAGTTCATTTGAACAGAAAGATTCAAGCCAGGTATACCAACTTGGTGTGGGGAACAAAGACAAAGACAAGATAAAAACTAATGCAGTATGTAAACCAGAATGGAACTAGAACTCAGTAGCAAACAAGATAAGCTCAGAGCAAAATAAGCATGTCTTACGAAGTTCTATTTGAACTTGCCTTCAGTTTTTGACTTTAAATTTTTTTTTAAATTACAGTATGTAGTTTTCATTGTTTGCTTTTATATTTTGTTGTCTGTCCCTGAAGAAGAGCAGTTTATCTGCTCGAAACGTCGGTTGTATTTTTGTTAACTTTGTCTACCATCCCTGTGGTTTTGGATTTTTTCTAGTGCAGACGTAACAGTGCATGTACACCATTCTGGTTTACATATTGCATTAGTTTTTATCTTGTCTTTGTCTTTGTTCCCCACACCAAGTTGGTATACCTGGCTCGAATCTTTCTGTTTTTATATATTCTAGGTATCCTCTCTTGTATCATCCTTTGATCCTTGGTGTGTTTTGTACCTTGTCTGTTGGAGGCACCATTACCTACTACGTAGTTCATTTGTTATGTGTGTGAGACGAACTGTTGCGATAGATTGCAATCATGCTTTTATTGAATGCATTTGAGAAGTCCGCTATATTTGCGGTATGATACGTCATATGCACAACCTCTAGTAACTTGACTAGGAGTATAACTTATAACTCAGTATAAGGGGCTAGGTGCATTAATTATGTGTACCCCAGGTGGTGAATTCTCAAAATGGTCTGCCAAAATCTTTTGCCACCCCCCCTTTGGTTGTGCCAAAAATCTTTTCCCCATTGCCATGCCAAAAACTGTTTCCCCCTTTTGATATGCCAAAAGTCTCCCCCCTTTACACATGTCAGATTTTGGGGAACCCGAATTTAAAACCTAAAATCGTCTAATATCATATTTATATTTGCTCGAGAATTCTAGCCAAGAATTTGCTCACCGCTAACTTCACATTCTAGGCTAGAGACCATTGCATTCAAAATCTAGTCGGATTCGCTGAAGCATGACACTGTGTAAAGCAATGGAAGTTCAGAAGTAAACACAGCCGATCGTGACAGGCGATTGCATCAAAAATGTTGCCAAAATATTTTAGACTGTCCAAAATAGGCAAATCTTGCTCAAAAGATACAGTTGACTCATCGAAATAACTTTCATCCAAATTTCAACATTAACAGACCGAAAAAATGATAGCAACGCACTCTAGCATCGAATGCATAAACTATCGTGTGCAAATTCAAAGCTAGAGTTCTCAAGTAAATTTATATGCAAGTGCAGCAAGCAGGAAATTTTGCATATTTGAACATGTTCCTAATGTTTTCCTACACCTTTTTAGAGCGTATAAATATAGAAACGGTGCCCAAAATAATGTGCCAAAAATCGCTTCCCCCCACACGACCTGTCAAAAATCGTTTGACCCCCCATCAACCTGCCAAAAAATGCTTTCCCCCCTTTTTGGCCTGCCAAAAATCTCCCCATCCCTCTATAATTCACCACCCGGGGTAGGCTACATATTATGCTTGTTTCATACTTTTGTGCCGCTTGCCGCTGAGCGGCGTGACGCACACGCATTGCAGACAAACGGATACAATCGAAGCTTGTCATTGGTTAATACGTCATGGAAGTATGACGGGGGCATTATTGTACCACCCCTACAACTTTCAACTACATCATACATGTAGCATGTAAAAGAACTTGTATTTGTACATATATACATAAGGCCAAATAAAAAAATAAACATGTTTCACGTCCCCTCCCGCTTCCTTTTTTGAGGTTTTCTCAAATAAATTTTTATTTTTTGAAATTCAGTTATAACTTTTCAAAAAATATGTCTTGGAAGTTGGGATGCTTTCTATAGCCTTGTTAAGACACAAGAAACATTTTAGGAAGGTTTTGTGATCATTAGAGGGGTGTAACTCTCAGAACAACAAATAAAAAAGGGCCTCCTTAGCCCTAGAACTCTGGCCATAGTATCCGTTTTTACTTCCACTAGGGCCAGAGGCACTTACATTGAAAAAATTGTTGGAGATGGTTGAACGCAACAGAACAAATAAATGATGAAAATTGACCTTTTCATTGTGTTCGTGGGTCACCGCAAGAGCTGTAAAATTCCATTTGAAAAAACATATTTTTCATATTTATGCACACTTTCCCTACCTATTTAAATGAACCTCAATATTGACCATCATATTGTACCCATTTGTGTTACCTTCAATTCGACGATCCCTGTTGATTTGCCGTGAAAACGCTTGCATTTACTTGGAGGGAATTGTTCGGTTCTTCCGTTATTTACATCATTGGCATCATTTGACCTCTTGACCTGATGCGAAATCTTCCCTATAATTGAAGACCGAATTGAAAAGACTAGTTTGCGTATGACGTCCCCAATCAACCAGACCAAAAATGCCGTACTCATGCAGGTCAGTAACTAATCACGTCGCGCCTTTGCCCTGACGTCAGACGCAAACTAGTCTTTTTAATTCGGTCTTCAATTATACCATCATGCAACTGCATCTGACCTCGCCACATCTCGGGGTCGTCATGTCCATTTTACTTGTGGGGTGGATAAATGACGGAGTAGTGGACTAGGAATAGTAAATTAACATGAAACGTAAAACACCTGTATAAAACGAGAATAACTCACGCATGTCCGACCGGCCGGCCGCCTGTTGGAATAAAAATACACGCTGGATTGTCTTGGAACTCCAAATGCTTTAGTTACAAACAGAGATTGCGCTAGTAAAAATGCATTTCAGCCCCTGCCAAAGTTCATTTTCGGACTCCCCCGTAAAGTAGAATAGTCCAGATTATCGTAACCTTTGACATTGCCAATATCACACAAATGTCGTCAATTTCATACCGTAAAGAAGTATGAGCAAGTTTGTGAAGAATATTGGTAAGTTTAAAGGCCAGATATCAGGCTAACGAATATGATCTGCATATATAGAAAGATCCGATCGTTGTCCGAACGTCAAAATTTGATAAATGTCAATGGTACAATTCCAAGCACGTGAAAGTCATGAGGTCATTTCTCAACACAATACCTGTCAGAGGATAATTTACATAGGCACAAAAGACCGTGTTCAACGTGGCGTTACTCAGCCAAACATGGCAGAGTAGGTCCCGGATGGTCGTACATGTTCCTATCTCCACAACGTTATACCTTTCCAACAAGGAAAGAGATACAAAAGGCGAACGTCTAGGCCTCCTCCTTTTTCCAGGCATTATTGTATGTACGGATTGTACGCTAAAACAGCTCCAAGTATGGGTATTTTCACCAATTTTGCGATAAAAAATAGAAAATAAAAAGCCCCCTCTTCCTCCTTTTTTTCCAAAACCCGGACGTGAAACATGTTTTATTTTTTACTTAGCCTAACATGTATGTTTAATAAATAAGCTTAACCAAACAATAATTTGACACCCCCGTAAAAAGATAAATTAACAATACACAGACGTATTCAAGATATGCCAGTTGTGACCAACACACATTGCTCTTATTCTTAACTTACTGTTCTTTTGTGCCAAACCTAGAAACACATTCCTTTTCACTTTCCATTTCTGTGTTTTCATCATGTTTTCTTTTTCCATGGGCGCTGCCATTTTCTTTTAGAGGGCGGTATTTGCCGACGGGCTTTGCGAAAAATAACCACATGCTGTCTCGAAAAAGAAAAATGTCTACAAGGAGAACGTGAAAAGTTGCCGAAATTTACCCTTATTTACCACTGTTAACGACTTATCTGGCTGTATAAACTATTTCAGAGTGTTCTACATACATTTCTCCACATCATGAATGCTCCACCGACGTTCGAGTCGTTCATTTTGTTCGACGGAGAGAAGAAAATCACCATTGAAAAAAGACACTAAAGTTCCCAATGCTGCAATTTTCACAGTCAACAAAGAAGATCACACACTGGGAAACATGTTGAGACAACAACTTTTAAAAGACCCTCAAGTGTTATTTGCCGGCTACAAGGTTCCTCATCCTTTAGAACACAAATTTGTGCTGAGGTTACAGACTACTGCTGACTACAGTCCACAAGAAGCTTTCACAAATGCCATCACAGATCTTATAAGTGAAATTTCTTTACTGGAGGAAAGATTTAAGGTTTGTATTTGTTGTAAGCCTAAAGTAAGAAGCAGAATTTGTTGGCATAGTTAACACTTGTCTAAGTACTAGTGGAGACAAATCTTTAATTTGTCCTCATTTGCGATCGGAAGGTATTTTGCAGAGACTAGCGTCGGTTTGCGATGAGTCCGTCGAAAATAAGTATGTCTGGTTATTAAACGTCGACCAGAATAAATCTTAAACAAAGACCCTTTGCACTGGCCGATTTGCCACTGTTTATATAATTACAAAGTAAACACAGGAGTTGGGATTCTGATTGGCTAAGTGAATCACATCATCACTTATCGCCAAGTTATCGGCACCTCGTACAAACAGGCTGGGCATAATTTACAAAATATTGGGAAATTGGGAATTTTGTCTTTTCTTCATCTATTTTCTATTTCATGGATTGTCTTTAATAGATTAAATTAATAATTTTTAAATACCCCCACTGGAATTATGTTACCAGTAATCAAATTATAAATTTAAACCATGTAAAATTTTAACAACAAAGTCTAAAACACTTTCACATGCAATAGCTGGACTATTTCTATTACACATTTGTATGCAACAGATCAATGACTGTCATCATGCCATACACCCATCACAATAAAACAAAGTTTTGACATATGGTGAACATTGGAACTGATATTGATACCTTGTATGTGTATTTTCTTTCTTTTCAGGTGGCTGTCCGAGAGAAGCAGGAGGGCCTGGAATAATGGAACTTCATGATCAGATGTGTGGAACCAACCTGTACTTTGGAGGTTGAATCAACGAATTGTGATTTTTATGGAAAATTCAAGCATTATGTGCAGCCTGAATTTCATGAACTTACTGATATTGTAAATAATTTTTACAGACAAAACTGTTGGTTGAATTCAAGAGTGTTGTAAGGGCAAGATAGCAAAAGTACTTGTGACCTCATTGTATTCAACTATCAAAATGTTTTTGTAGTATACATGTACATAAGTATGTATCGGCCTATAGCAGACGAAGGGTGTGGCCAGTTAACTGCATGTGCCATAGAAAATGTACACAAAATCCATCACTTCAACTTTCAATTACTCACTTAAATCATCAGGGGTGCTTAAACTTTTGTTTGAAAAATATGACCCCTAAAGTATTATGAAACTATTCTTAGCTTTCAATATCTAAGCAGCTCTTGCTTAATATTTTATACACATTTGCTATGGAGCAAGCAGATACACTGCGATGCATAATGGGCAAGGGCTTAGGCAGCCAACCGTGTAGGGACTTTACACACCCAAATTTGTAAGTACACACCTAGTTTTTTGCCCACATGGCCTATACTTTGTACGGTACACAAATCGTAAATTTTTTTAATTTACACACCCAAACCTTCAAAATCCTGCCTAAGACCCTGATAATGGGATACTCCCTTCAGCTGCTGTGATATCAACCAAAGTACTTGAAATGTGTATTGCACCTGTCTAAAGGTATTTTAAACATACTTTTCATCCTCAATGCTGATTGTTATGAATATATGCCATATGCATCAGGAAAGAAAGCAAGCATTTCAATCATATGATTGCGACTGAGATATCTATTTCAGATGCACATGGATCTACATTGCCAATGCTTTGGTAGAAAATTTTCCAAAGGTTCATTATTTCAAAAATGTTACCTTGTTATTCTTCAGGATCATTATTTGGTATTCTATGGGTTTGTTAAATTAAGAATGCAGAAATTATGAGCCATTGAAAATTGAAAACCATTCACCAGCTTACACTATTTATTTCAAATGCACCAAGTGCTTGTACAATGTAATGCCAAATTTTGGAATTAGCAGGGGCGGCTCTTCCATTGGGACTAATGGGGCAGAGCCCCACCCAGATTTTCAAAGTATTATGTGATTTTTATTAATCTTAAATACTTCTTATTTAAATTGCATAAATCTCAAAATATCCCTTATTATTGTAGTGGATATTCTATGTTTATCAGTGTAATTCATATGCTTTCACTTCTGCTGGGGATTTTTATATTTATAGCAAGTGTGTACCAAATAATAAACTGGCAACTCCAATGTGGAGCTTATCTGAGATAGCTCCAACAGCCCTTATTATCTTCATTGAAAAAGGGCATTGTCATATATCTGTACACCCTTCCATAAGAAACCATATGACCCCAAAGTTTATCAGTGGGTCTAACCTGTAATAGCTCCTAACCTAGCCTCCATAGCCTCTAACAAAGCCTGAAGTGTCATACCATTCAAACAATAATTTCCAATTGCCAAGTGAGTTTTCTCAAGAGACTAGATACTTTATCATCTACTCAAAGTTATGGCATTTGTGGTTAAGGTCAATAGGGTGCAGGGTATCAACTTTGTCCTTGTTTATAGGTGCATGATTCAGGGTGGCCTACATTGAACGACTAAAATATGAAGAGTTTTAGTGAGGAATTATATAGGCTCAATTTGTATTCATCAGAAATTTACACCCTGTAGGCCATTTGGTATAATGGACCAAAACAGATCAAGGTTTCAGTTTCTGAGAAACATAGTGATTTGACTTGCTGTATAGGCCTATCGGATATTCAGTTTAGTTTCATCTAGTTTATGTATGCGGTTGTGTCATCTTGCTGATGACGAGTAGTTTAACTTTAAGGTAAGATTTTTGTAGAAATTCAAATTCTCCTTGATTCATCCTAACCTATTTTATTTTCAGCACAATAGGGGCCTATAGTATACAGAGGATTCTGAGAAAATGATGATGATTTGCAAATGGAGTTTTCTTGTCTTTTTCCAAAATATGTTCAGCAAATGTTTTGAAAATGAGATTCAAAACATCAAAACTATTGTCAAGGAAAGTTTTCATTTTATTTTCATGTCATTCATCATGTTTCACTAGATCACTATTCATGTTTTTATACTTTTTTATACTTGTCACATATGGATCAAATTAGGTAAAATTTTGCACCAAATCGCCCCATTTTGGTGTGTAATTTTACAAAATTTCAAATTCTGAGGGGGGGCACATCCCCCTCAGACACCTCCCTGCTTTCGCACAAGTGCAGTAGGTCGGCGCTTTCAGCCGATTAGCCCCACTCAAGAAAAACACCCACCAGCCGCCACTGGGAATTAGTGAATCTCAATGTTTTATTTAATAATGAAATTGTCGATGATAATACCATGTGAGAGGCATTTGTTGTGTGACAGTGTTTTTAGACTCTGTAACATACGAGTACCTGTAGTCTAATGTATTATGCACAACCAGTAGCTGACTAACATACACATGTAGGCCAATACATGTGCATACATACCGTTTGTGACTCACATTTATGTAGATGCCCAGGGTGGAGGAAAATCATTTTAAAGAACGAGAGAACAAAATTATGTACGGTAATGGTCTAATGGAACTAAGTGAAAATCTTCCATATTGTAAATGCAAGATAAATGTGTAATTAGAGAATTCTGGCATTGTTTCAGCCTATGCTGAATATATCATATCATAACATTCCAAAGTAATAAGGCTAACGAAAGTTGATTCCAAGTTTCTCAACACCCACCCAAGTGACTGTTTTATTATGACCAAAGTGTTTTAATTATTTCCATGTAAAATTCAATTATCTGAAAATCGACATGGACAAAATTTAAACTCAAAATGTTAGACATGTCCTGCTGATGATTTAAGGTCTAGCTCTGGCTTTGTTGTAGGGGTAGTCATGAAATACAAAAAATCATTTAAATAAAAACACTAAAATCTTTTGTCAATTTGTAATATGCCTGTAAAAATCATCAATACAAGTACATGTAACAAAGTAATGAAATACAGCCAAATAAATAATGAAAGCGTCACATCGTCACTCAACAAAAATGTGACAGGAAACTTAACATCAACTTTGATTAGCTTGAAAAGTTAACAGCACATCTGGATTTATTCAAAAAGTGTTTATTCAAATAGCTCAACATTTTATGGCAAAACATAATCCATGATAATAAAAGTGTCCAACTCACTAAAGGTCCTGACCAGTGTAAAACAACACTGTGATATGTAAAGACAAGGTTACTGCCCAAATCCTAAACATAAACATAAAGTAAATTGCTGGTACTTAGTTACCATGGTTACTGCACAAACCTGGCCAATTGGCCTGGCCAACGATGTTAGACCTTTAATGCACAGTGTTATATGAGGAGAGACACAATAGAGGCTAAAAACAATACCCATATTCTCATTCTTTTGTTACCATACTTTTGTTCATAGTTTGTCATATCAGCATGATTTTTATGCTTACCCAACAATTTTTTTTGGAATTAGCATTGTTAAAAAGACCTCTAATAAAGGCCCTCTATTTTGAAAATGTCACACCCCTGGGGCGTTTAATGAGTAAATATGGTATATCACTTCATGCAAATGTGTGCATAACATGGTTTGGAATAAATTGTATTGTAGATACATGTAGTACTAAATAAATTTGTAGGGTGAATAGATGTGTCATACATTGTACAAATTGCTTTATTTTGTGTTGTGGAGTGTACATACATGTAACTTAAAATTAAAGGAGGTTTGCCTGAATTCATCACATCAAGGTATTACTTGAATGGCCTTAACCTAAAGCCAAGAATTTTCTGCTTTACAAATGCTAAATTCCGCTTTTCTCCGCTTTGTAATTTTAGCACATTTCTGACATAATAAAATTTCACAAGCATCTTACTTTTTAGTCGGGCGCAAAAAGGATTGTGGGATACTCGGCGTTGTAATGGTAAATCTATGATGGATTTTACTTTATTTTGATGAATTTTGAAGACCCATTTCATTTAGTATTTTATTTATTTCTTTATCTATGCCCGTGTAACGGGGCATAGATATTGTATTTGTTCTGTTTAGTCTTCTCCTTCTTCTCCTTCTCCTTCTTAAGACCACTTCTTTGCACTCCTCTAGCTCAAGAACCAAAGAAGTCTCGGGGCCCATACTTGGTACAATGATGGCCCATGACCCCTAGATACATCCTAGGGTACTCCCGACCCCAAAGGTCAAAGGTCATGGGCTACAGGGGGCAATATGTGTAAAATTTCAAACAGCTCTAGCTCAAAAACTATAGCGCCCTCAGGGTTCATACTTAGTACAATGATGGCCTATGACCCTAGAAGTATGCTATGCTAGCCACAACCCCAGAGGTCAAAGGTCACAGGCTACAGGGGACAATATGTGTAAATTTTTAAAACCGCTTTAGCTGAAGATCTATAGCGCCCTCAGCGTTCATACTTAGTACAATGATGACCCATGACCCTTAGATATTTTTTTGCAGTAACATCGACCCCAGAGGTCAAAAGTCATGGGCTACAGGGAGCAATATGTGTAAAATTTCAAACATCTCCAGCTCAAGAACTACAGCGCCCTCAGGGTTCATACTTGGTACAATGATGGCCCATAACCGTAGATGTATTATGTGGTAGCCGCAACCCCAGAGGTCAAAGTTCAAAGGCTTTAGAATGCAAATTAGGTACCAACTATTAACACAGTGTAGCGCAATAGGCCGCATTTTGTTAGGTACCTGTATTTGCAATGATAACGGCCTGAATCGTACGTCAAGGAAACTGATCACTTGACAACAAGAAATGTCTTTAAAAAAGACAATGCCTCCAAGATACCAGTGGGCACCTTTTGTTATTAGTTAAGGAGACACTTATAATGCGAGCTTTAAGGTAACGCTATTGGATTGAAATATGTGAGCCCATTCTCTCCTGATTACAAGACTGAACATTTTATTTTAATCGGATATTCGGTTACCAAAATATGGCCTGTCAAAATGGCACGTAACCAAGAAGTTGGCAACAACTTTCTTTTATTTTTGTTATGCAATGTTGTCAGGTAGGCCTTATTTTCTAATTATACAGCTCAACTTACCATACTTTGCCTAACCAGACAGTCCATTCCAAAATTGTTACTACACCGTTACATTTCATCGAATCTCTTTTTGATGTCTGTCATTTTGAACATCATACTTGAAAGATGTATGCTATGTAGAAACTTTATTTTGCAATTTCATAATTTGCATATTATTAGCATATTTGCAAGAAAAAACATGAAAATCAATAAATACCTATATTTTTCACAATTTCAATATTTTATTAGAAATTAAGGATGTAGGCCGTTTGTTATGACTTGATGAATGAAACTGTTAGACAGATTTTGATATTTTTGCTTATTTTTCCTTTTTTGCCCCAAAATGTGTAAAAATCACAATTTTTTGGATGACCTATATTTTCTTTGAATATTTATCAAATTTCTTAATTTAGGTATAATACAGTGCAGAAAAAGATGTCAAAAAAATCTGTTAAAACAGATTTCCAATAAATTGTTCCATTTTCATTTTTGGGTTAAATACTCAATTTTCATAAAATGAAAACATGTCCATTGCACTTTTTCCTCGTGATGTACTATAATATCAAGGTTACGGATATATTATAATCCCTTCTTATCTTCACTGATCCATCAGATACCAATTGTTATGAATGATCAATGAAAAGGTTCAGAACTGGGCTACTAATGGTCTTGTCAAGTATCTATAGTTATTTTCATGAATGTGTCAACTCAAAAATCATTCAAGGTCGAATGTAGGCAAAGTACGGTAAGTTGAGCTGTATATGCAAGAATTATACAAAGTGAAATGTTCAGATCGGCTACAAAATAAGATATAAAACCCATGGATGCCTTTGGCAAATTTCCATTTGCATAATTAATTAGGGCCCTAATCAACTTTTCTAATAAGTGGCCCTAATTAATGATGCAAATTGAACTTTGCCAAAACGCAACCGTAATTTTGTAGCATAGTGTGTGTTCTACCCATGTACCATGCCTCAGTGCCATAGCTCTTTTAATTGTATGTGGTTATCTGAAATCTTTACTTTGCATAATTCGTGCATGTAATTAGAAAATCATCTGGCAACTGGACTTGTCAAAAATATAGAAAATAAAAAGAAAGTTGTTGCCAATTTTTTTTTTTTTTATTTCGCGCCATTTTGACAGGCCATATCTCAAGAACCGAATGTAATCTACAGGGCATAAGCTTTAACATACTATAGTATTAAATAGAAAGAAAATCTAAATTTGTGCATTAGCCAATAGGGCCACGGTCACCTAAAGCCATCTTGCAATCTTGGAAATAATTCTGATGTATGAAATAAGACCTTCAAACTTTCAGATATGAAGAGTTCCAGATGCAGGCAGCCGTTTCTGTTTTTTAAATATAGGCCTAGGCCTAAGTTGTATCAAGAGTCATTTCTTGTGGATTTTTTGACTGAAAATTACGATTGTAACGTTTCAGATTAGGCCTAACAAATTTTCGTATCAGATTCTCTTCTGCTTGTTTATTATATTTTGTATTCAGGACTAAAATAATATTAATATTATTATATTTAGGGGGGTCTTTTCATAGGCCATTACTTTTTTGTATGTGTAATTGAATAAAAATCAAAAACATTATTGTTTTGTTTTCTTTTTCCTTCATTTGTGCTTTGTTTTTTGCATCGAAAGGGCCAATATCAACACCTTGTTTGTAAGAGGTATTGTGTGGGGAAAGATGATTCTTGCATTTTATTTTTATTTTTATCTTAACAAACAAAAAGCAAATTTCTCAGTCATAGTCTTGAAACGAACATGGGTATGCATGCAAAAATATTGCAACAGTAGGCCTACTCAGTAGAATGTAAAAAACTGACATAGGCCTACATACCAACATGACCAACGGGAATTGGGGAAGCAAATACTTTAAAACGAATTATTCCGAATTATATCAACGCAATAAAATTGCAATACTTTAGTACATGTATTTGAACAGCAATGAAGCCGGCCATAGGCGCGGCTAGGCGTATCATACCATACATTGCAGTTCAAATGAAACATCATCATGATCATGACATGCCGTTTGTACGTTGAACACGGCACAGCACATACATCTCGTATGCAGAGAAATCAAATAGCTAGCCGGTCTTTTCAATCCCATCATTTCAACCTATTATTATGATGTAGACACGCATGCACGATGATTGCCGCCTAGTCGAGCCTAGCCTGCATGCCAGTCGGCCTACTGACTCACCGCGTATTAAATGGCACAAAAATACCTCAAATTTTGCACAAAACAATCCATGATGTCAAATTATCACATCCAAAGTGTCGCCATGAACGTCAGCTTCAACTTCTCCAGCCAAAGTTTTTCCATTGATAATCAGATTTCATGTAATCATGAAATTAAACCTTGTTTGATGTGTATTCCCATTGTCACAGCATAACGGTTTTCCAACTTGTCTTCAACGATAAAGCTGCTAATGAGCGCTGAGGCTACAACCTAATATATAATTAAAGACCGAATTAAAAAGACTAGTTTGCGTCTGACGTCATGACAAAGGCGCGCCGTGATTGGTTGCTGACCTGCGCAGTATGGCATTTTGGTCTGGTTTACAGGACGGCATACGCAAGCTAGTCTTTTTAATTCGGTCTTCAATTATACAACATATGAGTTTGAAAAATTCTAATGCATAATTCATGAACTTGATATATCCACACCATTGTCGCCACGTGCTAGGTGTTTCTAGAATCCCTATAGAATAAGATTAATTTTAATGCTAATTTATTGCACATGCTGAGGAAGCGTGATTACCGTTTTGAACATTCCGAAATGACGATAGGCGAATTTATGTATGGCGCAGAGAGGTGGGGGATATATATTGGGCTCTCGATATTGGGCGGAAATTAGAGTACTTGTCGGAATATAAATTTGTACAATCGGCCTACATGCCGCGCAATGTGCGGCATTTTAGGTGTCAATTTCAAAGCATACTACCTCATCATAAACTTATCCCTGTGTAAAATAAAATTCGACCTTTTATCACCCTAATCCTGGTTAAAAACTCTTTGCTCAACACTGATCTAGGCCAATCAATAACTGTTTGCCTATCACAAAGGCACTGGCCAATTATGACGTCAATAAATCAATAACTGGTCATGCATTGGTCTGCTTACTTGGTTGAGTTTGGCTGGGAGGGCCACTAACTGAGGAAAAACTGTCACTCATACAAACAGGGCGACTACGTTGAAGACATTGACCAATAGAATTGCTTTTTGGACTCATGATAGAGAAAAAAATTACGATGATTGACATGTGAGTTTCTAAGGAATCGAATTTATGGTTCGCTTGTGGCGCTGTTGCAAAGTCAGAGAAAGTTTCAGGCCGTGGAAGGCATGAAATCCCATTCAATTAGTACACAGATTCTTGAGTGATAGATTTGCACAACATGTCATATAAACCCTACAACTACGTTGAAAACATGCTCTATTTTATTTTTTGAAAAGATATTAGTAATCACAACAAATTTCTGCAAATGATGATCTGAGTTTCTAAGACATTGAATTAAAAATAACACCAGGACGACATTCTAAAAAAAGTTTCCTATACCTTCAACACAGAGCCGTGTGCTGAGGTCACGCATCAATTACAGACACACTGTGTAGCTAGTATAGGAAAATGGACAATAAGTTTACAATGTCCTGCGGAGGCAGAAAAACTCCCTTAAAAGGGAATGTGTAGGCATTTTGATTTTGGTTCCTTGGACCACCTCAATAGGTTGTCATGATGGGACAAGGAGTGTGGTTGGTTAAGGGGTGGGGTATAAGAGAGAGTGTGGTCAAGTCTGGTGGTGTTTAAGAGAGAGTGAGGGTCTGATGATGTATAAGAGAGAGTGAAGGCTTAGTAGTGTATTAGAGAGAGTGTGGGCCAGTCTGGTGGTGTTTTAGAGAGATTGATGGTCTAATGGGGTATAAGAGAGTGAAGGCTTGGTAGGGTATAAGAGAGAGTGTGGGCCAGTCTGGTGGTGTTTTAGAGAGAGTGCGTGTATAGTGGAGTATAAGAGAGAGTTAAGGCTTGGTGGGGTATTAGAGAGAGTATGGGTCAGCCTGGTGGTGTTTTAGAGCGAGTGAGTGTCTGGTGGAGTATAAGAGAGTGAGGGTCTGGTGGGGTATTAGAGAGAGTGTGGTCCAGTCTGGTGGTGTTTTAGAGATTGATGGTCTAATGGGGTATAAGAGAGAGTGAAGGCTTGGTAGGGTATAAGAGAGAGTGTGGAGCAGTCTGTGTGTGTTTTAGAGAGAGTCCGTGTATAGTGGAGTATAAGAGAGAGTTAAGGCTTGGTGGGGTATTAGAGAGAGTATGGGTCAGCCTGGTGGTGTTTTAGAGCGAGTGAGTGTCTAGTGGAGTATAAGAGAGAGTAAGGGTCTGGTGGGGTATTAGAGAGTGTTTGGTCCAGTCTGGTGGTGTTTTAGAGAGAGTGATGGTCTGGTTGAGTATAAGAGAGACTGAGGGTCTGGTGGGGTATTAGAGAGAGTGTGGGCCAGTCTGGTGGTGTTTTAGAGCGAGTGAGTGTCTGGTGGAGTATAAATGAGCGTGAGGGTCTGGTGGGGTATTAGAGGGAGTGAAGGCTTGGTAGGGTATAAGAGAGAGTATGGGTAAGTCTGGTGGTGTTTTAGAGAGAGTGAGTGTATAGTGGAGTATAAGAGAGAGAGAGAGTGAAGGCTTGGTGGGGTATTAGAGAGAGTATGGGTCAGCCTGGTGGTGTTTTAGAGCGAGTGAGTTTCTGGTGGAGTATAAGAGAGAGTGAGGGTCTGGTGGGGTATCAGAGAGAGTGTGGTCCAGTCTGATGGTGTTTTAGAGAGAGTTAGGGTCTGGTGGGGTATAAATGAGAGTGAAGGCTTGGTAGGGTATTAGAGAGAGTGTGGGCCAGTCTAGTGTTATGAGCATTACATGTATATCAAATGAAAGTTTAAAACAAGGGGTTTCACATGGTGCTCACCAAGTTTTCGTTTGTGAATAGGGGAAGGGGGGTAGGTGTGGTCATCACGGGCATAGATATTCGTGTTTGGTCAAACACAACTGTGGTTTCTAGTTTCAATTGTATTTTTTTTTCTTTTTCTAGGTCATTTTTGCTTATTTTGTATATTTTTTTCTCAGAAATGGGTTTTCCGCTTTACCTCTGAATTCCGCGATTTTCGCGGAATTTCCGCAACGCGGAGAATTCTTGGCTTTACCTTAACCCCAATCCCAATATACATGTATGCAGTTTCAATCGGTTTGCCAAAATGAATAATGAAC
Source organism: Amphiura filiformis (assembly GCF_039555335.1). NCBI lineage: Eukaryota > Metazoa > Echinodermata > Ophiuroidea > Amphilepidida > Amphiuridae > Amphiura > Amphiura filiformis. The sequence continues at coordinate 13,802,186 of NC_092630.1, read as the reverse complement.
AATAAACAGGTTAACCCACTTCGGACACATTTTGACTCGCAAAATTCAAACAGAACATTTTCAGTCCTGATATTTCACAGAGTCGACAATGACAAAAATGGAAGTCGTATTACGGTATGTAATACGACTTCCATTTTTGTTAGAGTTAGGAGTTGTTAAAAACTGTTTAATATGTACAACAACATCAAAATTTAGGGTTAAAAAAGACAAAACAACCGACGTTTCAGGAGCATAAAAACATCCCTTTTACATGTACAAGGTAAAAACAAGTAGCACTAGTAACTAGCACTGCAAGAGATTTAAAAATTTTAAAAGATGTTTAATCTCTTGCAGTGTTAGTAGCTGTTAGTTACTAGTGCTACTTGTTTTTACCTTGTAAAAGGGATGTTTTTATGCTCCCGAAACGTCGGTTGTTTTGTCGTTTTAACCCTAAATTTTGGATGTTGTTGTACATATTAAACAGTTTTTAACATTTATTTTCAAAGTTTCCCTGCTGGTCAGTTGGTTCTGTTTTAGTTCGCTTTTTTAGACCTTAGTCAGTAATGGTCTGTAATACAGTATTTACTGAAAAATATGGGCTTTCACTGATATCAAAGTCTGTTTTGATGGAGAAAAAGTGGGGACAAGGTTGCTAATTGGACAATCCTCCTTTGAACTTATATTGCAATTATGAGCCAGGGGATGTCCAAATGGTGTGCCAAAATTGCTTGCTGCCTCCTCTTGGCCTGTCTTAAATTGCTTTGGGGGCCCCTTGGCCTGCCAAAATTGCCCTTTACCCTCTTGCAAACCTTAATTGGTCCAACAATGTGAGCAGGAAATTCTCCAATCAAGCAAAATCAGTCTGAAGTTGGGTATATTAAATTTTCAGTTTTCCACATGATTGTATAAAGCATTTGCAAAGGTACATTTTGCAGAAAACCCCATTGAAATTGAACAGTAAGTTCCAAAGATATGAACAATTGAATCAATATTTGCGACTTCTGACTGATTTTGCTTTTATCACATCACATAGGAAGAAAATTGTATATCTTTCAGGATTTTAAGTTTTTATAATTAAGAGATGGGTTCGAACCCTGGCAGTACTTATTATGCTCATGTATTGCTGCTAATTTGTCTCAGTAACCCATACAAAAATAGTAATTCGGGAACTGATCCTGGGTGTGAAGGTCAATTGTGGAATGTCTATGGTATGCGCTTCTTTACATTGTATGTGTTGTTGTTATGGTTTATGGAATGATGTGGGCCGTAGTGGTCAGCGACAACCTGTAAAGTGTGCTGAGGGTTGTGGATCAACGTCTAGGTGTTGTCTGTGCGTAGCACACTATAATCAATGCGTTTTAAAAACAATTTACAATGTAGGGGCTGTCTCTCCCCGATGAACAAATTTTGAAATGGCTTGCCAAAATTTCTTGCTATGCTTTTGGCATACCAAAAACCCATGCATCCCCCTCAGCATGCCAAATATTGCTTACCCCTCTTGGCCCATCAACAAATCCTTAAGTTTGAGTTAACAAACTTAAGAGGGTTTATAGCCAAACTGCTCAAACAGCAATTGTAACAGCAATGTGGAATTTCCTGTCTCAGGATTGTCTCGCAAAATTAACTTGCACCCAATGAACATAAAAATACCCAGACAAACGTGGACACATACGCCCCAACACTCTCTCACAAATATCTTGTTTCGACTTCTTCACGTGCCTTTATGTTGCTGACATTTCCAGGCTGTGACATGTGATAGGGCAAGCCGTTCAATGCCAGTGTATTTTTCAGGTGTGTCAGTAAGATAACCGTTTGGATATTGACATGTCATTAGAGAAGAGTGTTGGAAGTAATCCTGTGTGTAATTTTGGTTCATTTTCAAGATACAACCATGTGAAAAAATTTCTTTTTGAGTCCAGTTTATATTGCGAGCTTGAAATTTTGCCTTTGAATATTTCAGTACCGTTCTCCCACACCTTTTTTTATTTTTTATTTCAGAGCGTTTTATTTTAAAAATGCCCATAAATGTGTGTCGAAAATCTTTCCCCCCTCCCCCAGGATCTTGCCCCCCTCCTTTTGTCCTGCCAAAATTTATATGCCTGTTTTTGACCATCGGGGAGGTGATTGTTGCAAATAGGTTTCACAGCACAGCAATATAAAATACACAAGATGCAAAGAAATCACTCAAACACACACAATTTAAATTTCCCAAAGTTTCATGCCTATTTCACAGTAATATTTATTCTCAACAATTTGATTTTTAATATTTTCAATTTTAACACAAATGATCTATGCATTACAAGACTTATCTGTGGCAAGATTACTTACATAATGGGTACAGTATATAGAACAAAGAAAAAGGGTCAGAGACAGTAAAATTATATTATAGTAAGCTAACTACTATAAGCAGAAACAAAAATTACATGTTTAATATAATACAAATATATAATTGCATCAGATCTGACAATTTATTTGTACATTATGTATACAACAAAGAAACATATTTGCAGTGTGATGATACTATGTACTTTGCCTAAGTGTTTTACTCACCTTATATTAGATAGTGATGTAGGAGCAAGACTTACTTCATGTGTCCAAATACAGTCGGCCAAATAAATATGGTAGCAGTTACTAAATCATGATCTTACAGCCAAAGTGAGCGCCGAGGTGACAATTAATACTGCAAGGATGTTTTCTTTAATTTGACATATCAGTGACTGCAAATGATGCACAAATAACCAAGTTATGCAACTAAACCCAATGGAAGGTACAACAAAAGTTGCAACATTATTGGTTTGTACACATGCATGTGAATGAGTTTCCCCGTTTCCATCAACATGATCAATGTTAACCATAGCAAGCCCCATTGTCCGAAGCACTCGCAATGATTGAACATGTTGAATAAGGTCACTGTCATGTGAACAAACCAAAAGGTGTGCAACTTTTTTAATCTACCTTCTATTGGTTTTTGTTTCATTTCTGTATTATTTGCTCTCACTTATCAAATTTAAGAAAAAATCCTTGGGGTCATTATAGTCATCTTTTTTTCGAAATTTGCTATTAGGTCATGACTCATACTGTGCTGACTGTATATTAACTAACTACCACAAGCAATCAAAAATATCCAATACTAGCTGCTCAGTAACCACTGTTTGAATGTTGTAAGAGGCAAGCTTGATCTTGATATCGCTGACCACTTACAATGAAAACTTGGTGTATGGAACAGATATGAAAAGTTTGCTCAGCTTGTCTCAAATTTGGGTTGTTAAACACCTAGGGTGTCTTAAGTGTACATATATATTGGCTTGGCTTGTATATGATTGGCTTGTGCATGCTGCTCAAGAACACACATTCTGTGCTCTGTATATATGCATGATAAACACTTGGTGTTAAATTAAAAGCAACAGACACAAAAGTAAAAAATATCTTGTAGTTTCACTCAAGTTGTTCTATTTTGAGATGCCGATTATTTTCCTTAATACAAACAAGACGTAACCAATGTATAACTTAAAAAAATTGATTTCATGCTTGATGTATGGATGAAGTAAGATGATTCAATTCAGTAGTTCAGGAAGGCATAAGCCAATCATGGGAGCTTGTAATTTCAATCCAATTTTTTAAACACAAGAACCAGTGCATAAAGTAAATCTAAATGTGAAGGAAAAATCATAGGACGTATAGCGTAACTATACGACACACACTCTTGTTGCCATGGTAGCAGAACATTGAGGACACATGACCATGATTAATGCTAATATAACTATAAACATGATTTTTCAGCCACATCCCAATTTTTGTTTGCACTTTATTGCTAATGACGCCTACTGTGAAACTTGCGTGGTCCTGATGAGCTAATCAAAAAGTTCCATTGTATGACCTGCCAAGGCCTCTGTGTAGTTTCTCCCTGGAATAGGCAATTCCAGTTGAAATCCATACACCCCTATGGAAGACATGACTTAAATCTTCCACACAGTGGGTGTATATTTCAAATGGAGTCGCCCATTCAGGTAACCCCATTTGAAATTCACACTCCTTGGATTTCAACTGAAATAACATAATTCTTCTATCAGGATACATGATTTTTTACCATATGTGTACCTTAAAAAAACTTTTAAAAAGAAAATAAACAGTGTTGCCAAAGTATAAAATTATTCTCACATTTTTCTCCAGTTATTCATAGAAATAATATTGAAATGAAAATATATTTCATCTCATTTTCAAAAGACACTTCATATCTTAATATATATAGATCATATTATGTGAAAACTTTTGTATGGGGTAAATCTGAATAGTTCTAGGCATGGAGTTGTATAATTCCATACTTTTAAAATTGGTGGTAAAAACTTTCTACAAAGAAAAGATATGTAAGCAGTCAAAATTAATATTGTCCCTACACCTTCACAAATCAAGTCATGTAATGCAAACACAGAATTAGTCTTGTTGAAATAAAGTACACCATGAATTTGACTTTCCTAACATTATAATATAACATCATTTGTTGCAAGCAGTCAATCTCTGCCTACATGTATGAATAGATTCTTCTGTTGACTGTCTGACATGAAGTAAGAAAAAAGTCACTTGATTTGCAGTTGCATATGAACATTGTTAACCCAATCCAAGAAGGACTTGGTTTAAGCCCTTCACATCGGAGTCTCACAAAACAGAGCAAAACATGCCAACTAGGATGGCCTGCTTCAAAACTGACCCGCTTCAAAACTGACCAAGCTCAATGCTACCTGTTTATTTGCACAGCGGTACAATTTCTACAATAAACAATTCTAATCCATACTTCACATCAGACACAGAATAGTTCATGTGACATATGTACACTATTATATATACACTATTATATATTATATATAATAGTGTACATATACACTATTATGTATTTCAATATTTTTTAAAACTTAGTGAGTTACCGGTAATATGCCACATTTCTGCAAGAATAATCCCATTGGTTCACCTGGCCCATAATATGTGATGCAATCAAGCAAAATCAGTCGGAACTCGGAAATATTAATTTTTCAGTTTCTAATAGGATAGTGAAAAGCATTTACAAATCTGGATTTTGCAGAAAACAGCATTGAAATTGAACAAACGGTTCCAAAGATATGAGCAATTTAAGCGTTTCCAAAACAAAAGGAAATATTTCCTTTGTTTGGCTATATCTCAAAATCAATATTTCCAAGTTCCGACTGATTTTGCTTGATCGCGTCACATATACTACAATTCATTTCATCTCAAATTTGGTAGCGACATAAGTGCATATTGATCACAGTATTTGCATCCCTTATATTAACCTAATCTCCCAGAGCATATACACGCATGCACAAGGGCACTTTGTCACCTCTCTTACCGTGTAACTGTGTACAAGCGCTCTGATGTCACTACTAATCTTGAGTTGAAACAAAAGTATAAGGCTTCCATCTGGTGGAAATCTTCATTTTAAAGTGCATCAATGAGAAGTTTACACCATTCTTTGTTGGAACAATGAATCTAATGTTACTCCCATATGTGACCTGCTACCACGAAATGAGCGTAAAGTCGCAAATTGGTAGTTTTGAGACATCCTGGCAGCTGAGTTGATATTCTTTTTTTGCCGCACACCTGTACACGCCAGTAGTATGTCCTTCGTGAATGGCCCACACTTTTATTGGCTTGAACAGGTGTGTGAGAAACAAAGAACACCAACACAGCAGTGACATCTCAAAACTACCAACTTGCGACTTTTATGCTCATTTTGTGTTAGTAGGTCACATATATTGTGTTTGCCTCTGTTTGGTAACAACTTGAGGAGCATTACAGAGATAGTATAACTTGACCAAAATTGAAATTTTTCATAGATTATAATTGTATATATACTTTCATGAAATGTCATTAATCATCACACAGTCAAACAAAGTTGGTTATAAAATGTGCATGAAACTTTTTTTTTTTACTTTTCTTTGTACAATTATTGTAGTAAACATCAGTTTTAATGTTAAGACCAATTTTTGTCAATAATTTTATGCCTATTGAAGCAATTTACATAAATTATAAGCAGCAGTACAAATCGTACAGACATTTACATTGTACAAATGACCCCCACAGTGAGGTCATTACATTATCATTAAATGCTACACTAACCCCCTTCAAATAGAGTCTAGGTCAGTTAAACAACATCAGAATTTTTGTACAAGTTTATATTATTTTTCACATGTACCAAATTTCCCAAGCACACACCAACTTTTAAATGAAACAGTGTGGTGATTGTTTTTCCTGCATGTTTAAATTCCATGTCCAATATCTTATATAGCTAGTTGCAGAAAACGGAAGAGATATCCGTGTCTATTGGCTTCTCGGCTTTTAATATCAAGCAGGCATGCAATATGACACCTCCCACTTTTGACTGACTTACACTGGGTTTCAGAGAAGAACGGCAGTCCCTTGCTCAGTCCTGTTAATGAACGACATACGCAGAGCTTTGTGTTCCGTTCAAGGGTGCCAATCTGCGCCGACCAACGTTTTGACGCACAATCAGCCAATCAGATTATCGGTCTGTTGCTATGATTGTCAGACGATAGATTCAGCCAATCAGAACCCCACTTCCGTGTTTACACTCTGCACGCCCTCAAAATGTAAACAACTGCTGTTCTTCTCTGACAAAAACTGTAGGCATATGAAGAACAACCAAAGAGTTTAGACCCAAAGAGTACCAACTCAAAATTGTGCTGTGTGTAATGTTATGGTAAATCTGCCTTTTTGGTTTGTCACTCATGGGAGCTCAAATAGTGTACCTCCGGCATTTGGTGCGTTTCAGCTTGAGCATTACAAAGCTTTGCGCATGCAGTACTTAACCTAATATCATGTGTTTTTGGCACAATACGTTAGACACAAAATGCAAACCATCACACACTTTGAAGATTGCCGGTGGACTACTCCACACTAATTTAAAGAAACACATAAACATGGCGGCGCGTCTGTAGTACTCTTTGGTTTTACCTCATTGAGAATAACTGAAGAACTTGGACACAGAGTTTAGTTTTGATTTGAGAATACATCATCATGTCAATGCAAGCAAACAAGTTGTATTTACAATATCTGCTTTTGAAACCATTAATGTACACTGTTGTCAAATTCCAGCTTTCCTAAGGAACAATATAGTTTCCCCCATATTCCATAACATACCATCAAGGGCGGCGGAACGATTTTGAAAGTGGGGGGCCAGTCTGGGTGATGCAAAAGTCTAAATAATGGCATGAAAGCTTCATCTCAATCACGCTTATGCGACGCAGGGGTGTCTGAGGGGGATGTGCCCCCTCAGAAGTTTTGCAAACTGAAGGCCCAATTGAAGCCATTTGGTGGACCATTCTGGCACTATCATTGTGTACAATTTTTGTTTGTATTATCCGAAAATAAGTTTTCACTATAATTGTATAAATTATTGCTTTTAGTGTTGGGTGTCCTAATACAGGGGAGTTGGAAAATTTTGCAAAATGAAGGTCCAATTGAAGCCATTTCTGCATCATTTTTACACTTTTTAAGCATGTTAAGGGTCTAGAATAGAGATTTGATTTTTATGTTCACCAGGACATGTTACACACAGCACATTATGGGTTAAAAGTGGGGGGGCCAGGCCCCCCAGTCAAAAAAGTGGAGGGGCCACTGGCCCCCCTGGCCCCCCCCGGTTCCGCCGCCCTTGCATACCATTCTGTGATCATACATGGAAATGACATGAGCCCCATGGAATGTTGCATGATGGGACATAGGGACAAAGCTGCTCAATAATGATATCAACAGTTAGTACCCCACTTTGGATCTTGGTCAAAGGGCTACTCCAGTTGAATTGGGCTTTTCCCAAATCTCCCACACAGGGGATGTAGATTTCAAACGGAGTCACCCATTCAGGTAACACCATTTGAAATTCACACTCCATGAGTGAACGATTAAGGTCATGTCTTCCATAGGGGGATATGGATTTCAACTGGAATAGTCCAATAATGCACTTACTACCGATACAACTGCTGCATACTTTTGCATTGACACGATTATGTAAACTCATAATATGAACTCAAAAACATGTCTAATATTTATACAGTTTAATAGTTGATTTGCATCAGAAAAAATTCATATTAGCTTTACAAGCATTGCAATAAAATAAATACAAAACCAGCATTTCTCAAACAAATGCCTGTCACTTTACATTGGTTGGATGGTTGATTGGGAGGTTTGATTTTTCGATGAGGACGTGTTTGTAAGCTTGATTAATGACTGGTTACTTTAGCATGTCAACAAGCAAGGGTGAAAATAAGAGAGCTTGAACTAGGGGCCACTTTGACAAAAAAAGTGGCCCCTGGTTCACCAAGATTTGAAGAAACCAGGGGCCACTTCCAATTACCAAAGATATGCTGATAAATGCTGGATTTTAAATAAGCACTATTTGCTTAAAATTTGATATTTTTGGTTCACTATCCAGGGGGCAAGTTTGTTGAAAAAAGTATTCCCCTGGTCAACTACAAATGAGATGGAACCAGGGGCCATTGCAGAGTTTCTGGGGGCCAAACGGCTCCCGTCTCCCGCTTAATTTCACCCTTGTCAACAAGTCATCTGATATTGTCTTATATGTGTTAGTAATAATATAGGCAACAGGACAAGTAGGAGTAATTATTAATCAGCTATTTAACATGGTCATATTTAAATAAAAAAATAAATTGTCGTAGGCATCAAGAAATTTTCAACAGAAGCCTTCAAAATTACCTGGTTATGAAAGAAACTACTCCATTTGAAACAGACACAAGTGATGTAAACTTGCAGGAATACTTGATTCCATACTAAAACCCAAGTAATCTGGATTTAGTACATTATCCAGCTAATATTCAGCTATACCAATCTGTAAGGAACAGAATAAAAGGTTGATTTCTCGAAGCTTGGATAGTGGTCAGGCTTGCTAAGCCAGTAGGCTAGCCTTATCAATGTGGATCCATTTTCTAGGTAATGTATGATGTGAAAATGTAAGCACTGGTATATCGGACTAATTGGGCTTAAGCCTGATGGCTTAGGAAGCCTGACCACTAAGCCTTTGCATCGGGGCTTGAGATTGGAATTCCAGTTTCCTTTCTCACAAAGTAAGGGCTGAGAGTAAAATTGTACAATTGATTGTGTCTTTTCTCTTTTTCTTAGCTATTTTCTTCCATTTCTTGCTTTGTTTATCAAAGCTATCTAGGCCAGCATGCATATTTATTAGCCTACACTGGCTATCCAGGCTTGTGCATTGTATGAGCTTGGAGCGGTCCATGGTTTTCCATGGATTAGCATGTGTCCCTCACGGACCAACCTGGGTAAACAAACAAACTAGCCATGCTTTGAGAAACAAGCGCTAAGTGTCTTCTATGGAAAGTGAGCTTTGAACATTGGTCTATTTCTATAGTTTCTTGATACCTCAAAATGTGTCAAGCTTATTGGCTGCCGATGGTGGTTTTGAAGTGTGTTGTAACTCTAAAACATATATGTGGACATTGTGACACAACTATAACATAACCAATACAGTTGAAAACACAATTTTCCTAGTGACTGAATCTGCGCAAACATAAAATCAACAAGTTGAGGAGTTTCACATACTTTGTAACTCAATTGGTTCCACTTTCAATGTCATTTGCATTCAGAATCTGCTGTTACCAGGACCCAAGCGTGTTTTCACTCTCCAGTGGCGTAGCGTGGGTCATAACATTGGAGGGGCACCAACCATGATGGGGGGGCACGGGTCTGATTGGGGGGGGCACGGGTCTGATGGGGGGGTGGCACAAGCTGTTTTTTCAGCAATTTTCCTATGGGATTTGTAAAAATTTCAGATCGATTGGGGGGGCACATGCCCCCTGGTGCCCCTATGACACTACGCCACTGTCACTCTCAATGACCAGGTGGACAAACTTCTTCACAGAAATGCAAGTGTACCCTACCTTACACAATACGCTTTTACATGTATGTGTGAAGTGTGTCAACAAACAGAATTACTAATGTGTCACCCACAGAGCTCTTCAAAATCTGTGGCTCCAACACTGCACTAAGGACTGCATACCCGGAGTAAATTCCTAATACTATAGCCCAAAATAGGCATATTTTTTTGCATAAACAACCCTGGATATGCCCTGTTACTTCCATATGAACAAAATATTTGATGCATTTTTTAGCCCCTTAAAAGAGAACATATGACCAGTCGCAATATTGGGAGTATACTCATGACCTGAACCACTGTCATTCACAGCAGATGTCAGATATGTGAGTAGCCATTTTATTTCACTGACTTGAAAGGAACCATGGGAAATAATTTAAGTATGTCTTGTTTATAAAAAATGTTGGGACCTTTATCATCACACTGTTATTGTGCTAATATTACAGCTGAAAATACCAACCATCCTGGAAAAAATGTTGCCACATTCCAGCCTATTTCCAACAATGTTACCTCCTTCCCACAATGTTTTCACTACAGCACCTTCAATATTTCCACCTCGTTCCCCAACACTGAATGATGGGGGATATGGAAAAGGGAAGGATGTACATGTAGTTTCAAATGATCACACACACATTAACAGGATGGTTTGCACCAGAGCATGGCAATTGATGATGTTGGTGTGGCAACATGTTTTTTCCTCAAGATCGTCGGTGGAATTCCTCCTAACTCTATGCTTTTAACCCCATCTGTATGTGACAGAGCAGGATCTTTTCCCCCCAAAAGAGGCAAAGTTGTACTAATGTAGGGGTTCTCAATAGGCGGCTCACAGGCCATATTCAGCCAGCCAACCAAATCAGCTCTGATAGTACAGTAACTATAGCACAACAAGGTGTATTCAGACCTGCCAACCTACCGAAGTTAGAATAAGGGACATTGAGACCAAAACCTTGTACATGTACACAAACCAGGTACCGACAAATTCAAAGATTTAAGGTGTGCAATACTTTCAGAATTCAGAGAAGGTTTTGCAGGTCTGAATTTATCACAATAGACTAAAGAGAATGTAATAGCAAATTTTAAAGAGACATCTTCATCATTTTCTACTGTTCTTACATTTAAATTTGCCATCACTGAAATTGTCAGAAAACAGGACTGTCCCTTATTTTCACTTTGGTAAACCCCAAATGGGGACAGTCCCTCAAAATGAGGGACAGTTGGCAGGTCTGTGTATTTGGCTCTCAAAAACAGATCTTTGAAATGAGTTTGGCCCTCCATAGCCATGAGTAAACATCATTGACAACCCCTGTCCTAATGTGAAACTCTATGCAAGCAAAATCATGACTTGTTTGATTTCGATCTCAACCGTTTTATTCCTGAAATCATACCAGGCCAATGTTTTTATTTATTAATGATTCTAACTGTTTGGCATCATTATTGATCTATAAAATCCATACACCCCCTAATGACCTTAATGACCCGCACAGGGGATGTAGAATTCAAACGTAGTCGCAGATTCAGGTAGCCCCATTGAAATTCACAGTCCCTGTGTGGAATGTCATGTCTTCCATAAGGGGTATATGGATTTCAAGTGTAACAGCCCATTTATTGCATTACTTTACTTGCGCCCTTTGCATTACTTTGCTTGCGTCCTTTGTTATCGTGCAACTAAAATATTCACACAGTTAACAACAGCAAAGGAGTCACTCATCACAAACCACATACAACATTCAAAATATGCAGAATTGCATTTACTAATCAATGTATGCAATTTTTGACACAATTATTCCTCACAAAGATAAGTGAATCACATGCTTTTAAAACATGATATCAAGCAGGTTATTTCAATTTTAACAATATACAATTTTTTGCAACATAAGTCATCAATTTTTATTAGATACGATGGACAATTTGGTAAAAAGTAAAGTTTACGAAATATTGGAGTGATTGTTGAATACCGTAGACACACAATCACAGTGTTAAGGTCCGTTTATATAACATCGCAATTGCTTTGTGGTGCGTTGCCGATATATCAATTACTTCTTGCCGCAACTCAACGTAACTCGTCACATTTCCACGTTAAAGTGTTTTTAACTTTACTACGAGACAGTATTCTGCAGTAGGATGCAGTGTAGCAACGCACCGCAAAACAACTGCGGCATAGTATGAACGGACCTTTAAACTTTCAGCCAGTCTTACAAGAACAAAATGTTTTATTCCAGACTTGAATCTAAACTACAGTTTATCCATGGTATTCAGCAATCTAGCCATAACATTTCAATTTCACAAACATACAAGCAACTCTGTGAATGAGTTTAGTTCTTCTGATGCGTTATGCAGCTGGATATATTGCGGAATGTGTTCGCTGCTAGCTGAGAAATCTATTTATAAATTTCCTTGTGTCTCATCCCTATTGACCTCATGATGACCCCATCCCACAATTCCTTGTTTTTAATAACACAAGGTGACACATCCCTAATTTACATATACATGGTCAAGTACAGTACAAAAAAGATTGGTTTACAGTTTATTTTTGTCGGGGAAGAGGGGGGAATAAATCTATGTGCAATTGGTTAGTAAATTGCGGAAAAGAGTACAGGAGATATTGTTTCAACAACACATTAGATTAAGGAGACCAGACTGAACAGGTTACACACTGGCAGAATTAGCTTATACCAAAATGTATACAAAATTAATTTTTCAGCTCGACTTGATTCACACATGTTCTACCACTTTTGGCTCTCATTTCCTATAGTTGGTGTATAAAATTATGTACTTTTTCCTTGCATAACAACAACAAAAGAATTTATTTAGACTGATAATTGATGGGTTTTCACAAGACCAAATAAAAATGTTTAGTTCATAATTCAGCAATGTGTTAACAAAAAAGATTTTTTCTTCTTCATTTTTGTTGATAAATGTTACAGTGTCACAACAATCTAGGATCCATGTAACTATCATATCTAAAACAATAATAGACAAAATCTCCTGTACTCTTTTGAAGAAAAAAAAAATAACAATAAAAATAAATTACAAAATAAAGATTGGACCTGTTTGAATTTGTCTAGCCTATTTTCCCCCTCAGCATCCACAGCCGTCTGATTTAGGTTTGTTATCATCATTCAGCTTTATCTGACTTGGGAAATCATTGTACAGCTCTGCTTCTGGTTCTTGTGCCAGGGCGTTCTTTGCGATGGTCTGGAAGGCCTGTTCTACGTTGATGCTCTCCTTGGCGCTTGTTTCAAAGTAGGGGATGCCATTTTTACTCTCGCACCAATTTTGTGCTCGTTTGGTTGATACCTGTAAAATATGAAGAGAAATGAGTAGTCATATTAGGCACAGATATGCAAGTCATCACCAGATGAATTCAAGCATTTCGTTGGTGATAAGGTTGAACTGATAATCAAATCCGATATCAGATCAGCTCGATATATGATTCATCAGTAAAATATCAGATCGGTGAAAAATAATGTCTATATATTGGAAAATTTTTGTTGTACTTTTTTTTTAAAGCAACAACAACAGTGAGGTTTTTAATGCCAAAATTTGTCTTTTTATGTACAGGAGTCTACTCTGTCCTCACAGGTTGCACCATTTTGACAGGGGTTTGATACTGCGACCTGCAAAATATGCAGACCTGCCAACCTACCGAAGTCCGAATGAAGGACATTGAGACCAAAACCTTGTACATCCTAGGTTCCAGGATCGTGCATAGGTAAAAAAAATGTGCACGTTATGCCTGTGCGACAATACTCAATTTGAGGTATGCACGTATATAGGAAGACAAATTCAAAGACTTGAGGTGTGTAATACTTTCAGACTAAAGAGAATGCTATAGCAAATTTGAAAGTGACATTTTCATCATTTTCTGCTGCTCTTACATTTAAATTTGCCATCACTGAAATTTTCAGAAAACAGGACTGTCCCTCATTTTCACTTTGGTAAACCCCAAAATGAGGGACAGTCCCTCAAAATGAGGGACAGTTGGCAGGTCTGAATATGCACCTATGTCACTAGGTGAAACAATGTATAGTAAGGCCAAGAAAAAAAGAATGTATGTCTCAGACACCCGCGCGCATTGCTATGTGAAATCCAATTAAGCACTTAGAGCTACGCGTTGGCCGGTTTTTGGGTTTTTTTTGCTCCTATTTTCAATTTTTCAGTAGGCCTATCGTATAGCGATCCAATTTTGTCTTAAAATAAAAAAACGCATAGCACTTAGCTTTTTTACCAAATGTGTCTGAGACATACTTTCTTTTTTATTTGGCCTAATACAAGTAAATCATACCATTCTGTTGTCAAGATCTATTTTGTTGCCTAGTGCGGCGAATGGGAAATGTTCTGGATCCCTCGGACTCGCTTGTATCAAGAACTCGTCTCGCCAACTATCCAGTGATTTGAAGGAATTGGGTGAGGTGACATCAAACACAAGTACACAGCAATCGGCTCCTCTGTAGAAGGCTACACCCAAACTTTGAAATCTTTCTTGACCAGCTGTGTCCCATATCTGTGGTGAAATAAGTTCATGATTAGCCTTGACACAAGAACATAATATGAAGTGAGTTTGTAGGTCATGATTTCGTAGCCGGAGAAAAACAAAATAACCCCGTACAAACAGATGGAAAAAGGAAATCTATGCAATCTTTTGCCAATGAGCTACCAAATTCATCTCCATAACACACCAGTTTCAAAGTATAAATCCAGTATAACAAGGTCTCATCATGCTGTGTGAGCAAAATCTTCCATCACCTTTTTCTCTATATGGCCAAAATGGAGAGGAGGCTGTGTGGCACTGACCCTTGATGTATGCAATTTGCCATAGAAGTATTACCATAGCGATGGGTCTACACCATGTTTTAATGTATTGCCCTGCACTAGACTGGTTGGTAATTCTATAGAAATTTCACATTATGCCCAGTTCATGTTGCACATGCACCTGCAAAATTGGGTCTTTGAAAAGAGCGGCATCGTATTCAATCTATGATTGCAATATACATAGGTGACGAGGGCAGTGCTGCAGCCTGCTTATAGTGCAAGGTAATGCATTCAAAAATCATGTAGACCCATCGTTCTGGTAATTAATCCTGTTACATCACTACTTCTGCAGTGAAAACATTCAAAACAATACCTTAATATTTTTGCATTCTTCTCAAAATTTATAGCATATTGGGGACAAGTAAGACATGTATATTATAGGGGCAAGGACCGCAACTACTGCACTGGAAATTTTATTTCAGCACAGACAATAGTTGTGGAGTTACAGTCAAAAATGAGGAAAACCAATATTTGATCAATAAATCAATAACTACCGCTTTGAGTTGCGAATTTTCAGTACAGCAGTTGCAGTTCCGCCCCTACAATACACATATCCCACTTGTCACCAATGCGCCATAATATTTGAGAAAAATGCAAAAATAGGCACAAAATTGGCCAGGGGTGTAGTACCCCCTTAAGAGGCACTTGATTGCTTTACCTGCATTGTGACAAACCTATCATCAACCATAACTTCTTTTGTGAGAAAATCTGCTCCGATTGTTGCCTTGTACTGATTACTGAATTTTTTATTCACATATTGGTTCATTAGAGATGTTTTGCCGACCCTGAAAATTAAAATGAGGAACAAAAAAATAAAATCATACATAGTCAACCATATTGTTAGGGCTCATATTGAGATTCCCTTACACATGAAGGTGTGCGCCATCCTGCAGCTTTCCTGTGCTAGCCTTCTTTTGTTAAAATTGTATCACTGATGCATATAATCCATCTGTTTTATGACCGAGCTTTCCTGAGGCGCGCGCTTAGCGAGGGGAATCCTGCCTTCTTTCTGTGTGAAAACATGGTAGGGTATTTCAATATGAGCCCTTATTATTTTGTATCTATAATTAACTAACACAGCTTTATTGCATTTTAAAGAATGAAACTTCTGATGCATTATTGTAATATCATAACACAGAATAACATTATAATATATAACATGTTTTATATCATATCATATAATGACATACATGTATCATATATCATGCCATACCGTAAATGCTATCATGCCATATTATATCATATCACATATCGTATTTCATACTATGCATATGCCATACAGATATAACAAGCTGTCTCTCTTGGCGCCTTTCTCCATTTGTTAACTACATTTTGCAATAAGGTATACTGTTTTAGGAGCAATGAATTATTTTGATGTTTGAAACTGGGTTGTCAGGATCATTCATGCGTCACAATTCACCACTTGCCCATTGCCCAATAATATGCATCATGACTTTAACATCTAATTACACATCGACTCCTTTACACCAGGTTTCTGGGCATAAAAGCGTGTATACATGTCTTGTGTAATTATCTAGTAGAGAGAATTGATGAAAATTATCAAAACAATTGTGATTTCCGATCAGGTTTTAAATGAATTCTCCTAACCGACTTGAACATTTTTTGTATTCTAGGTTGAATTTACCACGGCACACAATGGAAAGCGACCAATCATGCAATTTTGATTTTTCATGCATTTTGAGCATTTAAAAATACGGACGGCCCATTTTGCCATTAAAAATCTGTTATTTTGATAACGACAGTATCACATCTCACCCAAGATGCATCATCAGGCTGACTGATCAGGCACTGAACTGACGATTGACCTGTGAAACAAGTTTCAGATGGTATGACGTCACGGGAGAGTCGTAGCGGTATTTTCCTGATTGCTGCGTCGTAGGTCCTTGACAGGTTGTGGCGAATCAGCAAAATAACTTGACGACTCTCCTGTGACGTCATACCATCAACTGTGTCACATGTCAATAGTTCAGTGCCTGATAAGTCAGCCTGATGATGCGCCTTGCATGAGATGTCATACTGTCGCTATCAAAGTAGGAAGTCCAGAAGAACAGATTTAATATTCATTCTATTAGGATTTCAACTAGTTTTCCTATTTGCTCAACACAATGTTTTTGACATACCGTATTTCGTCAAATAGTCGCCCCCCCCTCAAGTAAACGCCCCCACCACTTTTTTTCAACCAAGATGTTTAAAAAATGCCGATATTTCCATGCTATCTTGTGTGGTAAGCTTACCAAGTTGCGCACATGGTCCATAATAGCGTCAATAATTGGCGAAAATCTGGATCAGAAACCCGGAAGTGAGCCAGAAATCAGTGTTTCTAGTTCATAGTTCGTCATTTTAGCATGCGTTTTTAGTTTACCTAATGATTTTAACGGGAATTATCGTTCTAAAATTGACCCTGAATAAAGGCCCCCCCTTGGGAAATTGTAACGCCCCTGGGGGCGTTTATTTGACGAAATACGGTAGTTAAATACTCACCCACTGTCTCCAAGGATGATAACCTTGAGTAAAACCTTCTTTCTTGATGTCATTGTGATTTACTAGTATTATAAATTAGAGAAAACAGAGCTCTACCTGAAAATAGATAAATCAGACCAAACAGAAAACAGTTAACTTTTATCCTGTAGATGCTTTCAACTTTTGGTACATTTAGGTGCATTTGATTTGATGTTTGAGTGACTGCCTTCACGGGGCTTTTGTTTTGAGAGCTAGAACTGTCACTCTCCTACAGCTCTCCTTAATTGCTTTGGTGTGAGCTATAAATCACTCCCCTTAAATGCATCAAGGAAGCTGTTTTTATCACTTCACTAATTAATTGTGCAGAAGTATATTCACAAATTATGACTAAATATCAGTAATAATATCAATAATCTATATTAATAGATTTTAGCAAATTCAAAATTACACTTTTTGCATTCTTGCTGCCTAGCTCGCCCACCACTCTGCTTAACAGCTCGACCACTCTCCTTTAAAATTTCAGGGGAACTGTTTGCACAGCTCTCCTTAATACCCTCAAGTGGAGCTGTTGACATCTCACCTGCAAAAATCTAAAACACAAGACATCCATAACCAATCAACCTATCTAATTTATTTATTTTCCATTAAAAATGAACAACAAAATACAATATATTATAAAAAATACAACATGATGGAGGAGGTATTTCAAGAAGTGGAGCCTGTAAATGTTGCACCCCTTAAGTACCATCAGCCACTTAATGCAGAGAATTTCAAGTTGCATTGACTTGGGTTACTTTGAATGTTTATACTCATTTTGGTTGAGTTAAAATGCTACACACTGGTTGGCTACCGTTAAGGTTTTAAAAATGTGCGTCCGTAATGACGCAAGTTTGCTGACGAGGTTGCAAAAACTTGCGTCCAGACAGATTTTTGTGCGTCCATCTGAAATTCACGATTATGATGATACACACATACCCCGGGTCTACACCTCACCAAATGTTGATTGTTAAAAAAAAATTAAAGTGCATTTTCGCCGTGATATTCCATCTCCATTCACTATGATAATTTTTCTCATTTCTGTGTCAGTTTTGGTCCGAAACGTGGTCAAAAACATCAGCAAAGTCTGTCAATCTTGAACAAATTTTCGTTCGTAATTTTACTTCCGCATTTCTTTTTTTTAAATTAACGTGTTGTTGATGCTACAAAGCTAAAACACGCGCTGCCACAAATAATACGAAAAAGGGTTATCATTTGGATTTTGTCTTTAAAATTGCTTTTATTCATCGTAACAATAATACTAATAAAGGAAACCTAGATTATTTATGAGAAAATAAACATAAAATATTAAAAATTGAATATTGTCAGGTTGTGATAAATAATTAAATAAACATTAACCGCAAGTTAGCGGCACATGTTGAGTCCAGCATGCTTGCTTGTAAATAAATCAATCGGGACTTCCCCAGGCCATCAAACAGCGATCGTTCGGAAAGCATGCAAAAAGTGCACGATTTCCTGACGTTGCATTTACAAATATTGCAGAATTTACTTCAGTTCTTAGCAGGTGGGTCAAAATTTTGGGGCTTTTATTATCTTAAAAATATAAAAGAATAAATTATTATTTTTATCATCAATTAATGATAAAATTTAGAAGTTTTGCCTGCGTCCACAACTCCACATGCATGTGACATGGACGCAAAATACTTGATTAGCCATGTGAACTTGCGTCCAAATTTGTAGAATACGCGTCTGGACGCAATGACGCACACTAACGGGAAGCCTGCTACACTACACATCCTCATTTATTACATCTAGGGGTAACACCTTTCATTCAGACAATGAGCAATCATGATAGCCATTCACATAAAGCATGGTCCTGTTAGGGTTAATCATGATCTACATGATTCACTCATTTATTCATATCATAATACCGGTATGATTGTGTGTGTTGATGACTGCATGAGTAAATGTGTTAATTTCTAGGGTTGTTTCCCAATGAGCACATATATACGAGGGGGGTATCCAAAAGTTTTGACATCACCCAGAAGGAAGCGAGCTATATATCGATGAGATTTTGTCAGTGTAATCACTGGTCCTTATGTACATTATGGTCCAAAAATGGTCTCATAAGTATGTTTACTTTCTTTACAGGTGGCGCTAGATGGGCAGTAGGTGCATAACCTTTTCATGATAAGATCCTCCACTTTCTTGAGTTTCTGCACTGTGGCCACATCCGTAAGTGATGGACGCCCACTTCTTGGCTCATCTGTGAAGGACATGTGGCCAGTTTGGAAATTCCTTTTTCAAAAAGCAACAGTGCCATATGATGGGCAATCATCACCATAGATAACTTTCATTTCATCATAGATTTTCTGAGCATTGTAGGCCTAACCCTCCAAATGCAGGAACTTAATCACGCTGCATGCCTCAATTTTCACCATCTTGCAGGTTATGCGCCTACTGCCCATCTAGCACCACCTGTAAAGAAAGTAAACATACTTATGGGACCATTTTTGGACCATAATGTACATAAGGATCAGTGATTACACTGACAAAATTTCATCGATATAGCTTGTTTCCTTCTGGGTGATGTCAAAAACTTTTGGATACCCCCTCGTATGTAGCGGATATAGGAGCTACAATGTACACGTAGTACAATGTACACAAGTACCAATGCCACCAGCAGGATTGCTTGCATAACATGAAGTAACCTGTTAATGGCACCCTTGCACAATTATAAAAGTTACATAAATGGTGACCTGAGCCAATGACTTAGAGTTACTTACAGGTCTAGACACCCTAGGGTCACAGGTTCAATTCCTGGTCAAGGATGAAAAGTTCACTCACTAGGATCCACAACATACTCGTCTATCAGGGCACAGTTCTTATCTTCTATACATTTGTACATTCATTGAATGACCTTTGAAAATTTGGGTACAAAAACTCATACTCTGCAACTTGAGGTCAAATTTTGCACTATGATTGTTTAATTGAGGTTATTGAACTATGCCGTTGGGATGAGGCCATTGTAATTCATTGACTAGCCTACTGAGGGAAAGAATCCATAATTTACGAGTAGACCGGAGCCAGTGTTCCTTGTAATGTTAAGGCTAATTAATGTGAGTATAATGCTGAAGTTTACATACATAAACTTAGGCAATAGAAACAAATTAGTTTCGATCGACCATCGATGCTTGGTCAATCCTTATTATTTACTAGTGCATCATATTTTAATCATCAACAGATTATAAAAGGATAGAATGATTCCATACCATATAAAAGTATGCTGGGTTTGGTTTATGTGAAGGATGAAGTTATCTGCTAGAATGATAGTGTTGGAGAGAGGTTTGAAGATCAAGACTGAGTTTATATTTATCAACGAGAGGGGGTAAAACTAGTCAACAACACTCAGTTTTGTCAGAATAAGTTCAGAGTAGCCAAATTGATAATACTTGCATAATCATCAGTGAATCAAATTTTGAGTGTTTCTCTTTGCCAGTTGCCTGCCCTTTTTGCATGTGTATCTGTTTGTCTGTATATCTGATGTCTGTCGTGGTGTCTGTCCGTTTGTTTGTTTAAATGGTTGCTACGTGCGGAGACACACTTTTGTCCTGATGGGACCAACCTCAAACAAAATGCTCAAGTCTTGTATCTTAACAATATTCATTTACTATCTCTTCTTGATATATGGCGAGTGCTGAATTTCAATGAAAATGAAATACAAAAAAGAATTAAGTATGAAAGTACAATGAAAAGTTATATTCATTTTGTCCACATGTATTGGTTTAAATTTTACCAAATCAATTGCATATAGATGGGAAAATGCCACTTATCTGGTATAAACATGCAGGTGATATAAAAACACTGTGTTGGCTATTTATATCCAATTCAATATACATGTAATGGGTTATGTTTATTGTATCTTACTATAAATAATGAAAACTTGTATGGGTGTTTGTATGTCCATGGAAAGGCACCGTCAGTTTCAATCCAAATATCGCCGAATTCATACGGAATATACGGAAAGGGCATTAAAATATATTTGGTTGCCTCAAAATCAGTGAAAATATAGTTTAAACCATTTAAAAAAAATACAAATTGGTTGCCAAACAAACACGGCATCGCAACTGGCAGGCAGTGTGTCGGCGCCGCATGCGTAATGCGCGCTATCCCACTGCACGTGTAAACAACGTAGAGCCTTGCATTTATGTGCCCAAGACCAGTAGACATAATTCAAACTGACTTCCACCCTGAAGGTGAAAAATGTCATACATGTACATTGTACATGTTACAAATGATAATGGCATTGAGAAGAATTGTGATAACAACAACAATCTGCAAGAGTTCAGCCCTGGTATTCATCAATTTTAAAAAGGCATTTGACACCATACATTGGGCAAAAATGCTGGACATTCTAAGAGCATGTCATATGAAGTACCGGTACATTATGTTGCCCATGTCACCACACCAGATGGAATTACTGACAATTCAGACTGGAGTACTGCAGGGGGACATGCTTGCACCATTCCTATAAAATCCTCACCTATGCTCTCATGAATGCACTAGATAGGAATGAAGATTGGCTCGCACTAAATACCACGAAAAGTTGGAGGATAGGTCTATAAACAAAATTTTCGCTGATGACATAGCATTATTGGCCGAAGAGTTACTCTCATCTTGTTGAGACTGCAGCACTTACAGTCAGTCTCAGCTTCAATGCCAAGAAAACCAAGGCAATGATTTGCAATAAATGGCCCCACTTGCTGGAAGATTACCATAGATTTAGATATGCCCCGTAAACAGCTCTGTTCATTGCCTCGCTGTGCCGATATGTACTCACACCGGATGTGATTTTGAGACATATTTTGTTCACAAATGATATGTAGGGACTGTTTTCAGCCAAAGTTGGTGCTCAGCAGTTGCTCAGTGGTACCGGGAAATGTTGCAGTATTGTAAGCATACTCATGAGTATTACTCATTATCTGTTCAAAATATCACTTATGAATCCCAATTCATGACTTCAAAAATCGGGTACCGACAGGCTTCAATTCTTACCATAGAAATAAAATCAAATTTAGGCAGTGCAAACAACATCCATTCCCATGTGGGGTTTTATTATGATTTGGGGTTAATTTGAGAAGAATTATAATGGCCTTGAGTTTCAAAATTGAAAATACACCGAGTGTATGTTTTTTTGTTGTTAAAAACCTCAACGATTTAAAAATCTGGGATAATTGCAACTATGACAGTCATGATCTAAGCTACCAGATGCATCATTATTTTTCTGACTAGTATGATATTTAGTTGCGAAAAAGATTACTTTAACATTTTGACAGGATTATTTCTTTTCTTACAAGGCATGCCCTCAAAAGTTTGGCTCATGGGGCTGCAAGAAAAAAAACCCCATACAATCTAAAGAGTGTCAAAATTGTCCCTATTCAGGGGTAGAAATAAGGGACCATTTCCTGATAGCCATCCGGGCTATCTAGACATTTTTTCTGATAGCCCTGGCGGAAATTCAATAGCCCTTAAAACATTTTTTTCTTGGCCCAACATCGGACTCTTGTTAATTGTCAGGCATGGATGATGGAGCTTAAACACAGCAGCAAGTATCAATAGCCCGATGGGCTACATGGAGATCAAACCCAGTAGCCCAACAGAAAATTTAACAGCCATGGCTATCTGGCTACCGCTATTTCAACCCCTGCCTATTCAACCTATTCTATGGTACCGTACTTGAGTGTTTGGATTTAACCGGAACAGTTCTGACTTTGTCTACATCTCTGTTTGTATTAATGCTGTCAGGTTTAAACGTTTACACGTATAAACGGCCAGGAAGCCGTTTAAACGTTTAGCAAATTCGCTAAACGTGTAAACGTATTTTTAGCAAAAAAAAGTTAGCAAATTTGTGTAAACATATTTTTAGCCAAAAAAAAAAATCAAGTCAAAAATGGTTGATAATAAGGCTGGCATTTTCGGGCGGGCTAGCGGGTACCCGCCCGAGATTACATTACCCGGGCAGGAAATACCCTGCCCGGGTACCAAAAAAAAAAAAAAAAAAATGGTTGACCTAAAAAAAAATATAAAAAAATTCACGATGTTTTGTATTTTTAATATGAAAATTGATCATTTGTATTGTCATGTCATAGTCTATTAGTGATTTCAAAATGCATTGAATTTGAATGCATTTTGAAATCATTAATAGAGTATGACATGAATACAAAGTATCAATTTTCATATTAAAAATACAAAACATCTTGAAATTTTTCTTGAATGATCCTAGCATTTAGGTCTAGGTCCAGGGACACAACAAAACCGAAAAAATAAAAAACTTAAAAAAAAAAAATTTCGGGTACCCGGGTACAAAATTACCCGAAAATGCCAGGCCTAGTTGATAACAAAGTCTGGAACTATATTTTTACCGGAAAATATCACCGAGCTTTATTGAGATGAAACGCTTTTGGAAAGCGATGGGCAATCGTCTAATTTTTCGATGCATCGCCCGTTGCTTTCGCATTTATACTTATCACAGTGATAGCGATTGCAGACGACAATTAAAATATTCTAAATGCCACAAAATACATTTTTAAAACATTTATAGTTGCTGTCAATAATTATTGCTTTGAATTTTAAATTCATCACTAAAAATTAATAATCAGGAAAGGTAAATTAATTAGCAAAATAATAGATTCAGATGGTTAGTATATAGGTAACCCAGGCAAACCTTAGTTAACACATTTGCTGGTCAGCCAAATTCGCCGACAATGTCAATGCATTTTTACATAGAAATTTAAAACTTGTGCCCGAAGAAAGAAACCTACATAAATATGTTTTCTATACTTCACTTGACCCAAATATATAATTTTTATGGTGATAAGTCACCCGCACATGGAATTTCAGAGGATTTTGATAGCAGTTCCATTAAAAAAGCTGCTATCGCCATGAGACTAAGATCTAGAAACACCCCGAAATGCCGCTTTTGGGGAATTTTGCTAGATGAATCTTTTTGATGAAAGTCAGGCTTTGACAAGATGTAACTTTGCTACGGAAAGTGCTATGAAAAAAAGGTTTTCAGTTTTGGCTTAGTTTACTCAAGGGCTTTAATTTGATATATATAAAATGATGCAGTTTGATGGCAAATTTGAATTCACCTAGGATACCTATAGTATATGATTGGTTGACGCATTCACGTGTCAAGCGATATCCCTGGGAAGTTGAGATTTCTTCAACTTGCGAAAGCGACATAATTTTTTGCCTCAGCGATTTGAATTGATTGATCAGCTCGATGCTCTGAAAATGTAAGTAAACACTGAGCATGCGTGAAAATCGCCTTTCTGCAAAAGCGGATCAAGTATTCAGCTTTACTGTTAGAGCTTATTTGGTAACCCGGAAGTCAGTGCATCATTCTAAAATGGCGGCCTAATTTTGGTCACAGCAAAATGTTGGTTTTGGCATTTGGGAGAATGAGAAATAAACACATTTCTATATGCATTTGAAATGAATCTCCATAATAGTTCACAAAGGTTTCAGCATAAAACTCAATGAGACAAAGAACTTTCGGTCCTTCGAATATATGGATGCCATTTTGTCAAATGGATCGTCGTCGCTCAGACTTATTGCGATTTATCGCCCACCTCCTTCATCTGAGAACAAATTGACGGTTAATATGTTTATGACTGAATTCTCTCAGCTCTTGGAAGTACTTTCCATTGCCCCTGGAAATCTTCTTATCACGGGTGATTTGAATTTTCATGTCGACAATGCTGAAGACCGTGATGCAACAGCTTTCCTGGATCTTCTTGATTCAGCTGGACTTCATCAACATGTCCAGCAAGCAACCCACCGCCGTGGCCACACATTGGATCTTATAATATCGCGAATTTCAGAAGAACTCGTCACCGATGTGTCCGTTGTGAATGGTCTACCATCTGATCATAGAGCCGTCAAGTGTCACGTGGATGTTCTGAAACCACCACCTGTAAAAGTGGAAGTTCGCTCACGAAACCTACGTGCAATCGATCTTGAGGAATTCAGGAGAGACATTAAAGATTCGTCTCTCTGTAACGATGATGAGAGCAATACTGCTGACCCGTCCTTTCTTGTGGATCAATATGAATCTGTTCTTTCTAACCTTTTGGAAGTACATGCTCCTATCAAAACTAGGACAATTGTTTATAGACCGAATGCTCCTTGGTTCAACGACAATCTACGAGAATCAAAGCGTAAAAAGCGAAGGCTCGAGAGAAAATGGTTGAAGTCTGGGTTAGAAATCGATCAACAACTTTATATTCAGCAGTGCAAAGATCATCGCAAAAAAACTGGAAGAAACGAAGTGCGCGTATCATCGTGATAAAATCGATTCATGTGATGACCGCCAGCTTTTCAAGTACGCCAACCGCTAAGCAAATCTTCTGCCTCGAGTGTTTTGCCTGATCATTCATGTCACAAGACACTTGCAAATGACTTTGGAGATTTCTTCAAGGGTAAAGTTCAAAATTGCTGGATGCCCTTGATAACATCAACCCTCCAGAATTGTCTGTTTCGCTGGATGAATCATGCAATAGTGAGTTCGCATCGTTCGATGAGGTAACAGTTGAAGACGTCCAGGAGATCTTGATGAAGTCTGCTATAAAATCGTCTCCTCTGGATCCAATACCAAAAGATCTTCTGAAGGGGTGCTTGGACTTACTACTGCCGCATTTCACGCGTGTAATCAACTCATCTCTACTATCAGGTGTAATGCCGCAGTCTCTCAAGATCGCGCAGGTCACTCCACTCGTAAAAAAGTCAAACGCTGATCGAAATGAACTCAAGAACTATCGCCCGATTTCTAATCTCAAATTCCTGTCAAAGACTGTCGAACGTGTTGCTGCCTCACAGCTTACCCAGTACCTTGTTGAAAATAATCTGTATGCAAAAAACCAATCTGCATACAGAAAGTTTCATTCGACTGAGACAGCTCTCGTAAGGATCCAAAATGACATTCTGCTTGCTGCCGACCGACATCTGGAAGCGATCCTCATTCTCCTAGACTTTTCCGCGGCGTTTGATACGCTATCTCATGAAGTACTGATCAATCGCCTGCGTGACCGTTATGGCATTGGAGGAACAGCTTTGGAGTGGTATAAATCCTATCTGGAAAGTCGCTTTCAGGCAATCTCTATTAAAGGTGAATTGTCTGATAACGTTCTCTTGGAAGACGGTGTTCCTCAAGGATCAGTGAACGGCCCGCTCTTGTTTACGTTATTCTCTGCGCCACTTGGTGACGTCATCAAGTCTCATAACATAAACTTCATGACGTATGCAGATGATACACATATGTATCTAGTTTTACATCCTAGTGAACGCGAATTTGTAATCCCGCGCCTGGAGCTCTGTCTTCGTGATATCAAGGCATGGACAACGGCTAACAGACTTGTTCTGAATGACTTAAAGACCGAGCTAGTCCACATCAGCTCAAAATTTGTCAAGTCTCTGCCCTTCCCCAAAATTACAATGGATACATCGGAAATTGACATATCAACATCTGCCAGAAATCTTGGTGTCGCTTTTGACAAGTCATTGGATATGAAAGATCATGTCAAGAACTTGGTCCGCGCAGCAACTTTCGCGATCTACCGCATTGGCAAATTACGACGTTATCTTGATCGCCCATCAGTTGAACGCTTAGTGCACGCTTTGTGACTTCGCTGCTAGATTCTTGTAATGCTCTGCTGTATGGCCTCCACGAGAAAGAAATTTCAAAGATTCAAAGGGTGCAAAATACAGCTGCTAGACTTGTCACTAGGTGTAAAAAGCAAGATCATATGAAGCCTGTTCTCAGGGACCTTCACTGGCTACCCGTGCAACAGCGAATCAGGTATAAGGTTGCTTTGCTTACATTTAAAGCTCTGCACGGTACAGCGCCTACATACATCGCCGAGCTAGTTGAGGAGCACAAGCCAAGAAGGGCCCTGAGATCGGCTTCTGAGGTGCGCCTATGCCCTCCTAAGTTCCCCAAACCAAGTTTTATGGTGAAAGGGCCTTTGCTGTGGCAGCACCTACTATATGGAACAAGCTCCCCTGTAGACTTCGTGCAATTTCTAGTCAAAGTGCTTTCAAGAAAGGTCTTAAAACACACCTTTTTAATTTAACCTAATTCTTCATCGAACCTTTTAAACGTCGCTTTGTGACTTTTTATCATGGACAATAACGGGAATGCCGTTCTTTTAACTTCCTTTGTTTTCGCTGTATACAGATGGTTCACTGTGTTCTTAAGAAAAAATGTTTACTGTGATAATGAAATTTTTGATGTTGTTGCTAAATTTGCTTTTGTATATTCGTTTTTGACATAAAATTGTTTGTTTAGCTACTTCATGAAAACTGCTTGTTTTAGCTCCAGATGTTTTTTGCCCATGCTGATGTGGGAGTAAAAACAATATGTTTTCTGAGTGCAATTAATATCATGTGCAATTTCATGCTGCCTTTTTGTTCTTTTGTTCTTGCTCGGTTTTTGTGATCGGTTTTCCTAGATTCTCCTGACAAACTGCACGGCATGAGCTTGAACTGATGTGTTTTTACCTTGGGTAAATAATTTATTGTAATTTTAGAGTTGTAGATTTATTTGAGAGTTTTAGAGTTGTATTTTGTTTTTCTTGTAAAGCGCCTTGTGGTTGCATGCAATATAAGGCGCTTAATAAATTTCATGTATTATTATTATTATTATTAAACTAGCGTAGTATGCCGATGGCTTGGGAAGATTTTTGGTATTTTTAGCCCCGTTTTTCCTTACACGTTTAAACGCTGTTTTAGGGCAGGGAAAATCCATTTAATAAACGTTTTTAAATTAGAGGAATACACAGAAATCGATAGACTTAGTTTGTAAACAAGGGACAAGGATGGCAAAAATTGTCATCCTTGCTGAAATGTATTTTCTTGCATTTTAAGTGCATGAATAGGAAATTGTATGATCAGGGATTCCCTGAATAGTGAATATACAATTTCCTATCCAGGCCATGATGATCCAGGCATTTATGCATACCAGGCTTCCCGTTAGTGTGCGTCATTGCGTCCAGACGCGTATTTTACCAATTTGGACGCAAGTTCACATGGCTAATCAAGTATTTTATGTCCATGTCACATGCATGTGGACGCAGACAAAACTTCAAATTTTATCATTAATTGATGATAAAAATAAGAAATTTTATTCTTTTATATTTTAAGATAATAAAAGCCCCAAAATTTTGACCCACCTGCTAAAAATTGAAGTAAATTCTGCAACATTTGTAAATGCAACGTCAGGAAATCGTGCACTTTTTGCATGTTTTCCGAACGATCGCTGTTCAAGTTGATGGCCTGGGGAAGTCCCGATTGATTATTTACAAGCCAGCTTGCTGGATTGAACATGTGCCGCTAACGTGCCGCTAACGTGCGGTTAATGTTTATTTAATTATCACAACCTGACAATATTAAATTTTTAATATTTTAAGTTTATTTTCTCATAAATAATCTAGGTTTCCTTTATTAGTATTATTGTTACGATGAATAAAAGCAATTTTAAAGACAAAATCTAAATGATAACCCTTTTTCGTATTATTTGTGGCAGCGCGCTAGTTTTAGCTTTGTAGCATCAACTACACGTTAATTTAAAAAAAGAAATGCGGAAGTAAAATACGAATCTAAAAATTTGTTCAAGATTGACAGACTTTGCTCATGTTTTTGCACCTGTTTTTGACCACGCTTCGGACCAAAACTGACACAGAAATGAGAAAAATTACCATAGCGAATGGAGATGGAATATCACGGCGAAAATGCACTTTTATTTTTTTTTAACAATGAACATTTGATGAGGTGTAGACCCGGGGTACGTGTGTATCGTCATAATCGTGAATTTCAGATGGACGCACAAAAATCTGTCTGGACGCAAGTTTTTGCAACCTCATCAGCAAACTTGCGTCATTACGACGCACATTTTTAAAACCTTAACGGGAACCCTGATGCATACCCATGATACGTACCTGAATCATCTTTGTTATTTATAACTTTTATTTTAAGGGGGTACTACACCCCTGCCCAATTTTGTGCCTATTTTTGCATTTTTCTCAAAAATTATAGCGCATTGGTGAGTGGTGACAAGATACATATTATAGGAGCAAGGACTACAACTACTGCACTGGAGTTTTATTTCAACACAGACAACAGTTGTGGAGTTACAGTCAAAAATGAGGGAAAACCATTATTTGATCAATAAATCAATAACTACTCGCCTTGAGTTGCTGAATTTTCAGTGTACATAGTATAGGTATCCCAGGCAAACCTTAATTAACACATTTGCTAGTCAGCCAAATTCGCCTAGAACACAATACATAATTTACATAGAAATATAAAAGAACTGGCCTAAGAAGGAAACCTACATAAATATGTTGTCTATACTTCACTTAACCCAAATTATGATTTTTTATGGTGGTAAGTCACTCGCACATGGAATTTTTGAGGGATTTTGATAGCAGTTCCATTAAAAAAGCTGCATCAACATGAGACTAAGATCTAGAAACACCACCGAAATGCTTTTTTTGGGAATTTTGCTAGCTGAATCTTTTTGATGAAAGTCAATCTTTGACTTTGACAAGATGTAACTTTGCTACGGAAAGTGCTATGAAAAAAAGGTTTTCAGTTTTGGCTTTCTTTACCAAGGGCTTTAATTTGATATATAAAATGATGCAGTTTGATGGCAAATTTTAATGCACCTGGCATACCTACATAGTAGTTGTAGTCCTTGCCCTAATATACATATATCTTAAATACTTCACCAATGCACTATAATTTTTGACAAAAATGCAAAAATAGGCACAAAATTGGCCAGGGCAGGGGTGTAGTACCCCCTTAATTATAAAGCAAGAACTATCTGACTTTGATTTACTAAGTTTTTGGCTTAAAAATACAATCATCATGATCATATGACAATCATGACACTGGACAATAACAACAATTTTTACATGATGATAAATGATTGCATGCAGCAGCCATTCATTGCATTGCTTTGGCATTGCGTGTTTTTTACAGCCAAATTGACACTTCTTTACTATAATTCTCGCGGTAATTGGTAACAAATAAATAGCAAAAAATATTAACAAATCGTGTGCATTTACGGCAATTAACACACTAAAGATGTATGTTAAAAGAGTTTTTGCTATGTCTTCCGGTTGGTAGACTAGAATCTGTGTATGTTTTGCAATCCACTGAATAATGAACGTGATGATGATGAGTGTACGTATGAAATACCGATTCGGATTTTTGCATTTTCATGAAAAATGCTCAAAAACATTCACATATGATAAGCTTTATATATAACGGTTGTTCTACCGAACCTAAATATTTACTAAGACCTTACCAAAATGCGCCAATTCGTTAATATTTCGAGAAAATTGCGTTGACGAAAATCACCATTTACGCCTTCGTAGTTCAACTTCAATATGGAGGTCACGGGACCAGATGCAGAAACGTCACATCCTCATCTGCACTGATGTGCAATGTATGACCATTGACGTGTTTAAATGAACCCTGCATTCTATACGTGAGTTCCTTTTCTAATTCTTCATCGCGCAAATGTCATGTCATTCTGTCACTGACTCATTACAGGTGCATATTTTTCCAATGTTTTGTCTGTCTGTTTGTCTGTTTGTTTATTAATTTATATTTGAATATTTAAAGTTGAGTCAAATGATGGCTTATATGTACAGACGGAACATTAAACCAGGGAAGTGCCACTAGAAACTGATTTTTTTTACAACACTATAAAGCTGAAGTAAAAAACCATATAAATTGAATACATGAATACAAAGGCCACCCAAGTCCATGGGAAGTGATTTTGAGAGAAAAACCTGTGTATCATTTTAATTCCTTCAGTTAGATTTACCTGGTCAATATGGTAAGTTTTACGTGCAAATGAGTGGATTAAACTGTATTAGGTATGACGATTAGCATTTCAGGGACTTCGTGGGGTTCGTTTTAAATGCTGGACTTGGGTGGTTTTTTGAATCATATACAAAGATGAGATTACCACTAGTAAGATATTAAATACAAAATAAAGCACACAGTATGTATAATGTTGATAAGCATTCTGCCATGTAATATAAACCACACACTTCCTTTATTAAACCCATTTTTTTTTCAAAAGTCACTCTCCAGCAATCAATGTGTTACAAGTGGACTTTTATACATACTGGATTTCAATCAATGTGTTACAAGAATGATGGAATTGGGTGGTTCTTTCATACATGCTATTTTTCACATGCTCAATAGACACAGAGGATGAATTTGAGTTGTTCTTTCATACATATGACAGGCCTATGTATTTGGCCAAAGTATGGACTTGGGTGGGTTTTGTATTCATATATTCAATTCTTTAGTGCGGAAAGATTTTTAAAAAAAATCTTTATTTTTTTCCCTGTGTGGTCTGGGCTATTTGAAAAAAAAATACAAAAGAAGACAATAATAAAAAGAAAAGTCTCATACTTTTTCATCACCGGCTGTACATGTACATCAGCATAAATTATGTGTGGTGAATTCTCAAAATGGTCTAAATCAACACATATCCCACATCCGATTATATAAACTTTTTTTAACCATTTAGATGTAGGCCTAATAAACATCATTATAATTTCGAGTGCTTCAAGTGTTTTCATCATGATTAATAACGTATTTTTATTTATCAATAATCGACTATGAAGCTCTATATGACATAGTTTAGTCTGTACCAGAATCATTTTTTTTGTGACTCCAATATATCACCACCAATATCGCGGGTTGATTTTTATGCAATATGACCACTATTTGCCAAATGGGCCTTACAATTTTTATAAGATATAGGCCTATATTATATACAAATTTTTAAGGCCCCTTTGAAGAACTCTTTGACATGTTTGGCAAATATGTGCGGCGGATAATGGAATGAACCGTGATCCCAGTCATCCCACCCCACATATGTAGGTTATTTTTGTCAATACCGAAATGATGTTACTAATAACTATACATGGCGACTCATAAAGCATAGAATGCAGAACATGCCACAGATGACACAAAGACACAGAGCCAAATGACATAAAACATAATAAATTATATAGCACATATATAACTAGGAATGATTGAATGCAGAACATGTCACGTCCCTTTTGGAAAAAGAGCAATTTTTGTTAATTGTCAAAATACAGCAGTTTTCACGTAAAATTCACATTGCTAGCAGTTCAAGTTCAGCATCTGCCAGGGAAATGAAGAGCGGTGGCCCTTTTTTAAGATTATGAGCCTGGACCCCTTGTTGTAAAACCCGAGTGATGATTCATGCTGACTAATATCTTGTAGGCCCCCTATTTACATTTTACTTAAGTATTTAAATACTTATAATTTAATGATAATTGGGAAAAAAAGGACTTAGGCCTAGGCCTATTCCAGAAACTTAATAGTGTAGGTGAGCTAGGGTGAATGCGAATCGAATTAAGTTTATTTGCCATTTTTAAAGTTTATTTTACCTTTTATATGACTTTCTGAGAGGTGGTGCAATACTTATGTGATGGTGTATTGGGAAAATCTGATATTTTGGCGAAGTCTCAAAAGGGGGTGGGACAAAGATTTTGTGGCAGGCCAAATAGGGGGGAACAATTTTTGGCACAGGTCACGTGCACCGTTTTGATTTTTTTTAAAAAAAGGTGTTGATACGAGTTTAAAAAACATGTTTAACTTCAAAATTCAATTTTGGCTAGCTGCGCTCGCATCATGTGCCTGGCCAATTTCAGGATTTGAAGGGGGGTTCATGTGTAAAACGGGAGAAAATTGTAGGTGGCCCTGGGGCCGGGGAAGGGCACCGTGGTTATGCATGACAGTCAAAAGGAGTAGATGTTTCTAAATGAACTCCGATAGCTGAAAGCTGCTGAACATGTCCGGGAACATGTCCATTAGCCTTTTTTCACGTGAAATGATGCCACTTGCCCCCACATCTCATATGCACAGTTTATCCCTTACATATCCTGTGTCTTGAATAGCTACGGTACCGTATATAGCCTGGCCCACCAACCCTGTGGTTCAGAGGCTAGGAAATAATTCCTAATATCTCATACCCTAGTTTGTATGCCTTTATCTAATCTTTCCCCACATGACAACTTGCTATTTAGCCCTTAAACCTGACAAAGAGTCTGTTTAGTGTAGGAATTTTTAGCCTTTTTTATAAACATGTTTGCAATTGGCTTATAGCCATCACATGCTGACAATATACACATAACTGATTGGTTAATCAAAACTAGCAGGTCATGGCCAGGCCTAATCACAAAGTAAACATATCATCTGTATTAGAAAACTATGCAGCAGGCGATTTACTTCAGAAAATGTTCAGTATAACTACATTGCACAAAACTAAGTCCATTATCTATACTAGTTAATTGAATGTTTATTGACTCTTGTGATAACCCATGTGTATAAACCTGTATAATATTGGTGTTCATAAATATCCCTGACCCTGACAAAAGCTAGCAAGAGCAAATGGCTGTGTAATTTGTTTACTTTAGTGATAAGGCATCTTGAATACAATTTTCTTCGTAGTTATAGCCAAATTTGTTTTTGTAGGTGGCTTAATAAAAATTCCTTTAAAACGGGAATGGGGCGCCCAATGTGAGCTTGGTCGTGATGTGGTGAATTTCATGGTGTTTAGATTTGGTATTATTATCTCTTGCAAACCCGGTGACACCTCATTATAGAAATCAGACCTGTCGTTAGGTTGTCAGAGGGGATAGCCTTTTCCAGGTACGAATTGGGCCATATATAAAGAAAATTTTGCTACTTTGCAACGCAATAAAAACCTAAATTATGCAAAATGAGATCCTGTATAGGTGGCTCCCGAGGTGGCTTAAAAAATGCAAATTGAGGTTTTTAAAAAATATTGTTTTCCAGAGTCAAGACGCAGGTATCATTATTAAGCCTCATAGGCCTATCACTTATTCGAATAAGTGCAGAGTAGGTTAGACATGAATATTAAATGTTAGACCAAAGTAGCTCAAAGTACATGTACTACACCTGATCCGTGAACTTGTTTTTTTTAAAGACAAATTCTTGTTGGGATTGTTTACAGGAATATTCGTTTCCAGCATGCAGTGATTTTGTGGCTGATTCATTCGTTCGTTCATTCGTTCACTTGATCCTAAACTGAAATGTCCTCTCCTGATTAGCACAGCAACTTATACAACTCTCAATTTTATGATTCTTAAATGATGATAATTTGTTTCATGTTTTGACTTAATTCCCATCCCGGGGAATTATTTTGCAAAACAAGATTTGTTTGAGTTGTATTTTTTGCTTGCTATATAGGCCTACAGTGTGCAATCAGTTTCCATATTGAATTATTTGTATTTGACATTAAATGATTTACTCAGTTTGTATTTGGTGCAATCAATACTTTGAATAATATCAATGTTTTATGCTGGTTGATAGGTTGAATTTTGTAGAGTTTTATACTTTAAGTATAGTTTCAATGCTTATTGGGTCCCCCGCGCATTGATCCTTATGTTTTAGCCTATCACATGTTGTAATGCTTATTAAGTTTATTGCTTTTCTATGGGGTTGAGTCAACCCGGTTGACCCATAATTTTCATGTCAAAAAGGGGGAGCTCTGAAATTTTTGAGGTCTGTAAAGGGGGGGGGGGGCCGAAAATTTTTACGCTGAATTTGTTTGCATCAGCCCCCCCCTCCCCTTACAAGTGTTTGTGAACGGTCCCCAATACAATCATCATTCGTTCATTCATTCAATAATTTTATTCAGCTTCATTCATCAATTCATTCATTCGACAATTCATTTATACTTGGCAACACTTACCTGTAAAAACCAAAAGGCAACGTTGTTTACATGTGGGATGATGATTCTATGCGTCTTTTGGGGATTTATTTTTATTTTCGATTCAGTTACTAACGGCGGTATGGTGTTGAAGGGGTCCAACGAGATCTCTGAAATTGTCACCGTGTCAAAATAGCCTGAATCCTTCTGGCCTCTAATGGCGGCGCCTTTTTTTACCCACAATCCTTCACGTTGCCTTATTCGAGGCCTGAATTCTTTTGGTGTAAAAAAGAAGAGCACTTTGACAATGGAATTACGATGTCATTAATAATTAATTAGGCTGTTCTGATCATGCGCAGTAGGTCAACACAGGCTTTAGTCTCCTCCTCCGCCAGTAATAATTGAGTGAGTAGGATCAAACCGGCAGCAGAGGAGACTATCATGACGAATTTGCTGTCTACCGTAGATAGCCGATAATTACAAGTAATTTTCATAGGCCTATGCATAAAAAAAAAAAGAACCCAAAATGCCCGTATCGTGGGGATATTATATAATAAATATGCTCTTGAAATAAATATGGCATGATTTTCTAAATATTAGGCAATCATCATGAGAAATTAAAATATGCCCCTGGGCTGAATAGCTCTCATTTTCTTCGGAAGTGGGAGGGTCCCACATTTTCCAAAAGTCGGCGTCAATAAAATTGCGACCCCTTCCCTATTTCGGCAACAAAGATTTTATGACCCCATAAACAGGCTCAAAATTGTATTAAAATCAGTCTTTTAAAATAAACACACTATCTGTGGTCAACTTGTGACTCCCTACATTTTGGGCATCAACAATTTTTATGACCCCCCCTCCCTATTTTTCTCCCAAAAAATTATGACCCCCCTATATTTGGGACCCCCACGTCCGAAGAAATTGATAGCCCCTGAATGACTGCACTAACCATTTTGATATGTCCAGTGGGGCCAGGATTTTTTGGGGAGGGGCATAAAAATGAGGGGGGAATCAAAGATGAAAAACATTTGCCTAAAATTTTCTCAGTATAGTCAGTAGCCAAAATGTTTGAAATTCAGTCTCCAAATTTTTGTTCAAGAAAACAAATTAAGACAATTCAGTTGCGTTAAATTTGGCCAAAATATTTGGTAGGCCTATATCCAAATTTCTTTTTTTTTTAAATGGTTTTGATTGGTCAAATTCTCTGCAGCACCCCCACAAATGGCCATTTTCCCTCATCAGAACAAAACATTTTTCCCTAGCAATTTTACAAATTTGTAGGTTTTTTCATGTTCCATAAAAAAAACCTCAACCATTAATTTATTGATCAGTCCTTACACCAGAAAACAAACACATAGATACATGTAAATTTGTATTATTATTCATTGTCATTTTATTTTTCTAAGACATAACTAACATAGTGCAAAAACACATCGAGTAGTCCAACATGCAGTCAGTGTATAATTCAAACAAAAATACATGATTAAACAAGTCTTACATTTTTATAATAAAAACATTATTTAAAATTAGAACATTTTACTGGCAGTGTCGAAACTGTATTATTTTGAATAGGCATACTTAACATTAAACATAATTTTTAAAGGAATATCAACATTGAATAATAGGCCATGCCATTTAATAGTTTGTCTCAAAGAATAGTTTGTCCTTACAAGAATCATAATAAAGCAGCCAGCTTATAAATTACATTGTGGTACAATGTAGGTAGTCAAACAGGAAATAGCAACATTCAAAGCATTGTACAATGTAGGCTACACTTCACATTCGGCGGAGGTAGAATAGCCTATTCATAAAATTTTAAAGAAATATAAATTCCAAGCAAAAATATATGATCTTTCAGCCCCAATATTTCACAGGGACAATGAGAAAATATGAACTTAGGGGCTGTGCAGTAATTATGAGCCCTGGGGGAGGGTAAAATTGGGGAGGGGGGCAAGAATTTTTTGGTGAGCCGAAAGTGGGGGAAAGCACTGTTTTGGCAAGCCAAGAGGGGGGGCCAAGCGATTTTTGGCACACATTCATGGCGCGCCTTTTTAATAAAATGCTCTAAAAAGGCTTAGGAAAACAGTACGAAAACGCTTAAATATGCAACTTTTTAAAACCATTTAAAGTTTTCAAATTGGGATCCCAAAAGCAGGCCGAGAGGGGGGGGCAAGCGATTTTTACGAGCCGTTTGGAAATTTTACCGGGGGCTCATAATTATTGCACAGCCCTTACATGTACACTGATACCAAAATCTCCATTTTGATGAAGAAAAGTGGAGATGAGGCTGTTGAGTTTACCATTCTCCTTTATTTCTCAGGACTAGATGAGCAGATGAGAATTTTAAAACAATTTAAACCATTTTAATTTTACAAAGATGAAAAGCATTGGTTTGAACACCCTATAAGGCCTACTTTGATATAAAATTGATCAATTGAGCCCATATTTATTGAATTAGAAGCTACGAGTTTTCAAATATTGGACGAGACGTAGTCTCGTCCCAATATTTGAAAACTCATAGCGAGACCAATAAATATTGGGCGTAAAAGCATCCAATTTTATCATTATTATGTTTTAGATCAAATATTTTCACACACTTGGATTCATCAAAACATAATATTGACTGGCATTGATCCCCAATTTTATTTAGTTAAAACCCTATATTATTGAAAAGTGCATTCTTAATTTCCAAATTTTGATTTTAATTTCACTATCTACAATTACGCCAAAAAATTGTTAGCTTGTCCATAGATCACTTTCAGAAGTTGGGTCAGTGGGACTCGGAAGTTTTAAAAAAAAAGTACATGTACCGTATTCGTCCGAGTATCAGTACCATGTTTGAGTAAACCCCCAATTGGGATTTTA
Source organism: Amphiura filiformis (assembly GCF_039555335.1). Lineage (NCBI taxonomy): Eukaryota > Metazoa > Echinodermata > Ophiuroidea > Amphilepidida > Amphiuridae > Amphiura > Amphiura filiformis. Next base: position 13,764,333 of record NC_092630.1, on the reverse strand, counting down.
CTTTGGATTTGTAGTGTCCCTGGACCTAGAGCTGAATGCTAGGATCATTCATGGTTGACTTTGTAAAAAACAATAATAATAATAATAACATGATTTAAAAATGCATTGGATTTGTATCCATTTTGAAACCATTAATAGACCATGACATCATTGACATGAATACAAAATTAATTATAACTTTACTTCTTTACATATTTAAGACACAAAACGTTATTTTTTAAAGTCAACCATGAATGATTCTAGCATTTGGCTCTAATTTTATTTTTATTTTGTAAAAATTTAAATTAAATTTTCAAAAAAAAAAGAAAGAAAAAGTTCTACAGTCGGTCTGATGAGACAGTTGATCGGACGAGGACAAGCAAACAACTTTTTTTGCCTAATATGAACACTATTAATGAACACTGCTGATTTACCAATAAGATTGTCCAGTCCACAGGTACATACACATAGTACATGCATGACCAACAACACTTCCATCTCTGCTAGAGCTGTTAACAGAGTTAATATAGTCTGAATAGGCACATACATATAGTTTATCAAGGTATGGGTGTGGAGTATTTGTAAACTTGATCAGGGTAAGGGTGTGGGCGTGTGGCCCAGGGTGCGATTGTGGTCAGTACATGTATTTCAAAATTATATGAGTTCCACTGTGGTAAAGTCCGGTGGTGGGGGTTCTTCTTTGTTGAAGGTGTATGTGGATTTGCAATGGCCGACGGGTACCTTTTAAGCGAATTTGGTACATATCTCATTCTCTTCTCTTGCTTTAGCTTCTTGCTGCAGGTGGTTCCTTTCAGTTCCAGCAGTACAAGTTCAAATTTCATCTGTAAAAAAATCAATTAAAAATATTTTTAATTTAATACACTTTACTTACCAAGATTAAATTGAAAAATTAATCTACCAAGCCCACAAAGTGGCATGGAAAGAAAACATATCTTGGGCCCGATTTAGTAGCTTGGGCCCCAGACTTAGTAGTTCAGGCCCCAAGTTATTAACTTGGGCACAAGATAGTAACTTGGGCCCTGGCTTTAGTAGCTCGGACCCCGACTTACTAAGTTGGGGCCTTGAGAGTTACTACGTCGGGGCACAAATTACTAAGTTGGGCCCTAAATTACTATTTCAGGGCCCTAAGTTTCTATCTTCAGGCCCCAAATTACTAAGTCAGGGCCCTGTGTTACTAAGCTGGGCCTAAAGCTACTAAGTTAGGGCCCTGAATCTCCTGAGATTATTTTTTTCTTTCCTTGCCACTTCTGGAGCTCCATAACAACCTGGAATATTGCAATGCTAAAATGATTCCATGAAATTTAAATGCTCTCATTTGATTTTGATTTTGAATTATGCATACGGTACATATTAAGCCAGGGATTTTTAAGCGGGCTCATGGTACCCACCTGTAATTACGTTACCGGCAGGAAATACCCTGCCCGGTGCCCAAATTAAAAAAAAAAAAAATCCCGGTTTTGTAGTGTCCCAGGACCTAGACCTAAATGCTAGGATCATTCATGGTTGACCTAAAAAAAAATTGCATGATTGTTTGTTTGTAATATAAAATTGATCATTTGTATTCATGTCATACTCGATTAATGATATCAAAATGCATTCAAATTCAATAAACATCATGCAATTTTATTTTAGGTCAACCATGAATGATCCTAGGCCTAGGTCCAGGGACACTACAAAACCAAAAAATTAAATAACATAAAAAAAAAAATTAAAAAAATAGATTTTTTCTTTGTTGCAATGTCGGGTACCCGGTTACCCGAACGAAAAATGCACTGGGAACCCGCCGCTATCCGGGCACAAAATTACCTGAAATGTTGAAATTCAGTAACCAATGTTCATTCTATGTGATCCAATTATGCATAATGCACTTACTTGTAAACGTTTCAGCAAACACTGTTGCCTTTGTCAACACTTGACGAGGAATGACATTTGATTGAATTATAATAAGAATAATTTGGTATATAATTTTACAGAGAGTAAGTGCAATTCAGCTGCAAGTAGGGGCGACTTGGCCTAAATGATGACTAAGTATTCTGGTCCTTCGATACCAGGGGTCAAAATTCATGGGGAAAAGGCAATTCTCCCCCAATTCTCCCAAAATAGCTAGCCCCCATGGAAAAAAAAAAAAAATTGTCAATGGCAAAATACACATGAGGGCTATTTTGATTGGAATCGAATCTGTCAAAATAGCTATTCAAAAAAGTATTTTGAGGGCTGCCCGGAACATACATTCATTTGCCTTAGACTTTACGGCATAATCCTTCATATAAAAACAATAAAAATTTATTAAACTCATTGTATGCGTACATTCAGATTTTTGATGATTCACAGTTGAGTTCTCCATACACCATGATTTGAAGTCACAATGAACATCTCCAGAATGCAGTTGCTGTAACTGTCCAGTTCACTTCAAGTTGACATCACTGATTACAACCTAGTTGTGAAAATTCAAAAAATTAGATTTTAAAATTGAGCAACTTTTAATAAGAGAATTTTTCGCCAAAGATTTGCGTGAATCAAAGTTGATTCTTGCAAACGTTTGTAGTTTACACAGAAGATGATTTGCTGGAATCAAATGATTCCCAAGAATTTATTCTGCAAGAATCAATATTGATTCGCGCACTGTTCGGTTTTTATTTGGCGGAAATTATTCGGCTTTTGTTACTGCGCCCATCAAAGTCCTTCTCACGATTGCGTAAATTCAAGCGTGCACCAGGGCTGTCAACTCTCACGCACTGGCTGGGAGTCTCACGCATTTGGTCATTTTCTCACGGTCTCACGCCAAGGTTGTATAATCTCACACCTAGTAAATCTCACGCAAAGAGCTGTAAAATGAGTAACATCTGATGCATCGTAAAAATAATTTGATGTCCCTACCCCCCCCACCCCCAATCACACACACAATTTTTAGATTCTCAAACGTGGCTTACATAGCCATGGGTCAAAATGAACAGTGTATTTGCAAAAAATAATTCTGCCCCGGTAATGGAAGTGTCTCAAGCCTACAGTCTGTCCACATGTACAAACCAAATTTGTGGCATCGGGGGGGTCGATGCTTTGTGTCACACGCGAATGTGACGCGTAAGGAGCGTGGTGCGCTCCACAAATTATACAAATCGCGCAGCAGTTGGCGCGCCAAAGAAACTGAAATAAGTATATTCTCATACCTCCAGTTTCCGAGGTCTTTTTCCCGGGGTCTATTTACTTTGTACTTAAAAAGTGGACAGACTGTAGCAATTCCAAAAAGTTGACAGCCCTGGCATGCACCGATCATTACATAATGCATAACTAGCGTAAACATTGCGCCCAACCGCATACAAACCATTCTATATCATTACACGGTGTTATTTTTTCCGCCTTATATAAACCAAACAAACTAAATATATTTATTTTATTGCACCCGTGGTAGGCCTATTTAGGAGTCTAGCCTAGCATGCCTAGCCTCCGAACATGCGAATACTATCAATCATGCTATCGTTTTGCTTTGAAATTCAGTCAATCATGAGTCTTGACACTGTTCTTACCCCGTAAAAGATATGGCCTGTACACAATGAAGTAATCATGCACATCCTATGTATGTTTCAATGACACTTGAATAGTGAATACCATGCTTACCGTATTAAAATCCGAGGCAGTCGGTACTGTAGTTTGTACGGTGTGAATGCATGTCATCACTGTGGTGAGTGGTGACGATCTTTCCTCCTCAAAATCAAGGCAACTATTAGGCTAAGTAAAAAATAAAACATGTTTCACGTCCGGGTTTTCAAAAAAAGGAGGAAGAGGGGGCTTTTTATTTTCTATTTTTTATCACAAAATTGGTGTAAATACCCATACTTAGAGCTGTTTTAGCGTACAATCCGTGCATACAATAATGCCTGGAAAAAGGAGGAGGCCCTTTTTTATTTGTTGTTCTGAGAGTTACACCCCCTCTAATGATCACAAAACCTTCCTAAAATGTTTCTTGTATCTTAACAAGGCTATAGAAAGCATCCCAACTTCCTAGACATATTTTTTGAAAAGTTATAACTGAATTTCAGAAAATAAAAATTTATTTGAGAAAACCTCAAAAAAGGAAGCGGGAGGGGACGTGAAACATGTTTATTTTTTTATTTGGCCTTATGACTTGACGGCTGCAAATGGTCTCAGTGTGTTGCAAATATAAAAGTGTTTCCCATGAATACTTTCAAAGACATATACATCATCGCAAAGTTCATTAAAAAGTGAAAATTTGAGAAATATGTAATGGCGATAACAACGGTAACTCAAAATTGACGGCAAAGAAGGTTTAAAACGGGGATCCGATCCGCTTATGAAAAATGAAGACGCGTACGCGACGAGTGGATTTTAGCTGATTTTGTAGCTAGTTGTTAATTTGTTTGTTCGCTACATACAGGGAACTTAAAAATAAACTGCCGAGTACTGGTTAAGCGTCAGATCAGGGCTCTGAAGTGTTTATCAGGTTTATGATTCCGCGTCTACGCGCGCAATGACGTAATCAAAATCTACTAAATATTCATATTTCACTGCTCCTGTTTTAGAACGTTGTTTGCTCCAGTCCTCAATACAGCACAGTGGAGCGGCCGTGCGTGAGTATTCGAGGACTGGAGGATCGAGTCTAGTGTCAAAAGCCGGCCGGTTGATCATCTGCAGAACTGCAATGCTGATTGCTGAGCAGGAAGAAGTGAAAGTTTACACTCTGTCTAAAATTGAAGGTTGAGATCACCACCTCCCACTTCAAAATGAATTCTGCAGCTATCTTTGCCATAGGGATGGTGTTTGCCGGGTGCTGCTCCAATGTCGTGTTCCTCGAGCTTCTCATCAGGTAAGCTTAAAAGTAAAAGAATGTGTTGATCCATGGTGATGGTTAGTTCTAGTAACTATAACTCAGCATACATACGTAGATGTCATTATGTTTATGATAAAGACTGAAGTCTTGCTGGCAAGACTATGGTGATGGTCTGATCATTGCTCGGGTAACTAAAGAATGCTTTGATTTGGACATTTTATGTGAGCTGAATTTCTCCATCATGTGTGTGAACTATCTCCTTCAAATTACATCAATTTCTATCAGGATGGTTTTTGAAGAAGTTTACTCTTTCCTTATCAAGTGATTTCTTCAGAGAGTACACCCATCCGCCATTGTATGTATGAGTTACGGCTTTTCACAATCCTTATTATGTTTATGGTTTATATACCGGCTCCATACATTCGATGTATGTATTCAGAGAGTATGTGTGATGGATTTGTCTAGCTAGCCTCTAGTAGAGACCTGCCAGTAGGCTTCGGTCCTATCCTTTATTAACATACTGACATTTACTGGGCCCGAAGACATGCTGCGGTTGATTGGGGTCCCTTTCGCAAAAGAAAATATATAAAAAATCAACACCTAAGAGACTACATCATGTCTAATAATTTATCTCTAAAATACAAGCTTTCCATATATACGCTGTTGACTGTTGTTGACACTTCACTGCATTCTTCATTTTCTTGTTAAAGCAATTATTTCAGGAGCACTTTTTGGTCCCGTTATATTCTAAGTAGAAAGTTGTCGAGAGAGAGGAGGTTAAAGGTCAAATTTGTCAACACGTGGTGGTGTGTTTCCAAACTTACACCTTGGGCTGTGCCAGAGCAGCATGGACGTGATTTTACAATAGTATATTTATGTAATAATGCTCCCAAAGTCCTATATCTACCTCCAAGTGGGTGGTGGGTGACAGTAACAAGTGTTTTGGATAAAAGTTGAATTAAACCTTGGCTGTAAAAAATTATATAAAATTTCAAAATAAAAGGGGTGTAGATCTCGCCTAAATCCACATAAAAAAAAAGAGAAATTTTTTTGGCTATTTGGGCGACATTTCATGGCTATTAGTATTACCCGCGACTTGGGCTAAAAAGTTTTGGCAACCCAGATGAACCCTGGTCGGAGTGACGTCGCAAAATTCACACCATGTAAACAGTGTGAAACGAAATGGGGAAAGTCCAAAAAAAAACCCCATCAAATTATACTATTTTAAGTGAATATATCAAGACATCCATCGATATGCGGATAGTTTGCCGGAGTGTCTGAAGATCACATATTGGACTACATTAGCGTAAGTTATTTATGTGGTTTAGAGAAAGAAGAATTTTAAGTTTTCGGCAACCGGTAATGGCCAGATTTATCTTCTTTGCAAAAGGGACCCCATTACCCCAATATAGCGCACTGTAACTCGGTAATCAGATAATGTCAAAATGTTAAATAAAGATTACTGAGTTACAGTTACTGGAACTAGCCTCTACTCTAGGTGGTTTAATGCTTGATCTATTCTCAGGCAACAAATCAAAGTCACACAAGTGACGATATCATGATCACAGATCCCACAGTGAGTTTTTATATTAAATATGATATTTGGGTTGTTTGTGAGGATGAGATCCAAGGTATTTTTGGTCACTGGTCTGGAGATGACAGTCCAAAGCTGATTGAGTCTTATGTCTCCAAAAATGTCAAAAGCTTTACTTTACTGGGAAGACTTTTAGTTTTATACTCTCAGCTTTGACACATGTACACATATTTTCATTTCACTATTGAACACACAGAAATAGTGCAAATTATCCATGCATGGTCAGTGAATATGTCATCAAAGGAGCCACAGAGTTCTTGGGTCAACAATGTTGCCTTATTATTGCCTTATTTTTTCAGAAAATAGAAAATACAGGCACCAATTTTAAAAGTAAACCAAAGAAATTGGTTAATAATATTGAATATTATTCTGACCTTTGAATTCTTTTATTTGAAGGTACAGGACCTACATACATGTACAGTGTATTGTAGAAGTTGCATCAAGGTATTAGCCAGAGGGGTGTTCAGGTGTCATTTGGACGCCCTGTTTTCAATTTGGACACCCTAAAATTTTGATTTTTATAATGGAGTGAATAGGACATGGACACCCTGATTTTGTAGAATAAGGTATTTTGGATACCCTAAAGACACCCCTCTGGCTAATGCCTTGAGTTAGCGTTAACCCCCGATCGGGGGTGAATGACCCCCAAAATTAAAAATATATTAATTTTTCACCCTCCATATATTGGGAATGTGCAAGCTTGGGGTGAACTCTGACCCTCTACTTTTGGACCTTACTGCTACCCCTGACTACACTGCAAAATATTTTTCACCCCCGAGATTTAATTTTCACCCCATGTATTTGGATTTTCTGCAAGCTCAGGAGTGAAAAACACGGGCAATCAACCCCCGACTTTCAGGCCTTAATGCTACCCAGTATTGAAATCCCAATGTACTTTGTATCCATTGAGTGTGGCTGTAAATATAAATTGTAAGTAAAATAAATGCCGTAAGTCAAATTCATGGCAGCTGTAAATAATGTGAATTTGTTATTTTATTCGTTTGCAGGCAATTCCCTGGCAGCGGCAATATCGTCACATTTATGCAGTTTCTATTTATTGGTTTAGAAGGATTTATATTTGCTGCACATTTTGGAACAAAAAAGTCTGTAATACCAATAAGGTAAGAACATAGCAGTATTGGATAGTCTTATTTCCATGTCTACATGTATTGTTTGTTTCTTACTTTCTTTCTGTCTTTAATATCGCCAAAGTACACACAGGCAGGCCAGACTTTGGCAGCTTCCAGCACACAAAAAATATGATGTGAAACACATTTTCCAAAGTGTTGGTAACATTTTTAATGATCTTTGACCCGATCAACAGTCTCATCCCCCATTTATTTTCACATCAAAACTGAGATTTTGGTAACGGACAAAAGCTCATATTTTTCTCATTACCAGTGGCATATATTTCTTTTTGACATTGGGGGGGATGGGGTTGGAAAAAAATTCCTTGAAGTATATTGATTCCAGCACCTTTTGGTGACAGATTAAGTCTAATGTACAAATGCGCGGAAAGCACACGAAAAATTTTGCCATTTTGAAGCAAAACTGTTGAAAGATGCCTTTGCTCATTACCCCAGTAAAATTAAACGTCTGAGATATTTTTTGTTTAAATTGTTTTGTACAAATATGTGGTGAATTGTGGTAACCACACCGGAAGTGTCCATGTACTATCCTGTGGGGAATCACTATACATTGTTGACATATTTCTTTTTAAACAAATCCAATAAAATGAAGATGTTAAACTCACATTTTAGTGATGTTTCACCACTACACTAGTGGTTTCCTCAGACTGGCCTCAGAAACCACTAGTGTAGTGGTGAAACGTCACTAAAATGTGAGTTTAACATCTTCATTTTTATTGGATTTGTTTAAAAAGAAATATGTCAACAGTGAAATCTAACAATCCAAATGAACTTGTTCAAAGAATCACTATACATGTTTCCAGGGTTGTTGATTTTTTTTAAAATAAAAAAATCAGATTTTTTGATTTAAATTGGATTTTTTTGATTTAAATCGATTTTTTTGATTTTTTTAATTTCAAGAACTGCTATACCCCATAATAAGTTCAAAAGAGACCAGTGGAATGCTAAACATATGCACAATACTATCAGGTATTTACAAAAATTCAAAACGTGTTTTTACATGTGAAAATTTCAAAGAAAAAATTTGGCAAAAATCATGAGGAAAAACCTGTTGAATTCGGCACCTTGGAGATGAATTTTTAACAAAAGATAAAGTGACATCATAAAGGTATTTTGATTGTATCCAAAGGTTGTAGAAACATCAGGAATGATGTAAAACAGTCAAATTAAGAAAGAAATTAAGTTATATTTATCAAAATGGTAAAAATGAAAAAGTTGATTTAAATCAGTGATTTAAAAAAAAATCAAGTGATTTAAATCGCGATTTAAATCACTGATTTAAATCGATGTGATTTAAATCAAACAACCCTGCATGTTTCTCATATCAAAACCATTCAAATGGGGTTTTTTTTACAAAAATGTGGAGAATTGTGGTAACCACACCGGAAGTGAATGTACTATCCTATGGGGCATCATTATACAAGTTTCTTATATAATTATCAAAACTGCAAGAACTATACAACTCAAAATTTGGAGCGTAATTAAACCTTGATGTATGATAGGAAACAGAACCTCAAAAATCAGACCAATTATGACACAGAAAACCCAAGATATCTTTCGAATAGAGTGTTCCAAAATCAAAGTTAACTAAATCCATTTTCAAAGTTCAGAACTTTAAACCCATAAAATTCTCCTTGAATTTGGACCCTTTAAATTTACGTTTTGCAGGGCTTAAAGGGTCCGGAAAAAATCAGTTGGACCCTTTAAATTTTGGAGCTCATGCTATCCCTGACTGTACAATGTATGTACATAATGTATTTACATAATTTGAGCCCTGCAATGAGATGATGCAGCCAAAATACTTTCTATGTGACTCTTTCTAAAGAAGCACAGATGGAATTATAAATCAGTGACAATATTTGAATATTTTTTGTTCTCTCATTGTTTACAGAAAATATTTGATAATGGTGATGTTCTTTTTCACTGTGAGTGTTGTAAACAACTATGCAATGAATTTCAACATCTCGACACCTCTACAGATGATCTTTAGAAGTGTAAGTACCGGTACAAACCTTTTTCATTTCATTTCAAAATCCATTTCATTTTCACCTGTAAGTTTGATCAAATTACAAACTGTTATTCTGTTAATAATACCCAGGTGTGAATGGTAATTGATTGATTCCATGACAGTTATTGTAATACCTGCATAATCTGCATATTTCACAGCTGGTCATGTTTTTTATACTGGGACCCTAAAAAAGGTGGTGCTGTCACATTTTGCTAAATCATTTTGTCTTCTTATTCCTATATTTTTGCTCAAATTCATCATGAACAAATGGTTTTGGTCTTATTTTGAAGATAAATTATTAATCTAATGAAATAATAACAAATACAATTAAATAAATGTATTAATTAATTACTACAGCTTAATTAAGTTAATTAGTCAGGGGTGGTGCCGGAAGTGGAGGAGCCGGAAGCGGAGGAGCTCTGTGTAATTCCAATGGGAAGTTGGTGTTCATTAATAAAATTCATGCACTTTGGTGCCTAGTAGAAGTAAAAATGTAGTTGCATAGTTTTATCTTATTTTTTAACTTTCTAACTATAATTGCTTAATAGTTAATCTTAATAAACTTTATTAATTAAGGATTTAATGAGCTTTTAATGAATGCAGTGGAATAGGTGTGTCATGCAATCCAATAGAATTCAGAAAGCAGCAATATAGGTTTTCATAAACAGATGGACTTTTAAATTGTTTTATCTTTGAAATATCTATAAAATAAATCTTCTCAAAGGAGATTATTACAGTCAAAGGATTAATCTGATGACATATTGATCTCTGGTTTTTGTTAAATAGTTTGTTGATATAGGCTTTAGAATTGTGCATGTATATGCCTATGTACCATTGTCACAAATTACTTTATTGATTTTTGGAACACCTTTTATGGGAATTAAATATTTAAATGTGATATTATAGCGATTCTTTAAACTATTTTGAATATATTTTCCAAATTCAAAGTGCATTTGATTATAAATGCTACAATTAATGGCACTTTTGCATTAAATTAAGCAATTTAAATACAACTTTTTAACACCCTGTATAACACAATGGGCTTAACAAATATGGTGCAAACTATATATTTAATGAAAGGGCTAATTGCATACATTCCAAATATCAAGTTCATTTTCCAATTTAATATACTATGTAGAAATATTGGAGTGGTAAAGAAATGTAATTTTTTTGGTACTTTTCATTGGAATCACCCTGTATATTTTTTGGCATACCCTGTATATCCATTCAAACTTTACAGATTTGCAATCCTGACAATATATGCTTTCTAAAAATGTATACCTTTACATAGTTTAGGTGATAACTTTTTGAAATATAATCAGAAATACAAAAAAGGAGTTGATTTTTGACAAATTGAAGGATGTGACACAATTGGGTCCCACCTCAAAAAACATGACCAGCTGTGTGATAGATATGTAGCTATTTATGGATGATGGTAGCCTGGCATCAATTCAATGTGGCAACAGCCAATATCGTAAGCAAAACAGACATGAGACAGCAACACTGCCTGAGCATTGAACGTGATATTTTCCCCAAGGTGTGTTTTTGGCTCTAGTACCGTTCCAAGAAAAAAAATGCCCAAAATATATTTCCTAGTACAATATGTACACTTTCACCTGAAAATAAACAAAATGGATAAGCACAAAAAGGTTTAGAATACAAGGTGTCCCATAAAAAGGTTACATGTAGAAAATGAACCGCATTTTGCGATGGTACAACAAAACACTGTCATTTTTTCACGTATTATTTATTTATCCTACTTGTACGTATGTAATTGTCTGCTAAGTTTCAACTCCGTATCTTTAAAAGCAACTTAACTTATGAGCGCAAAATGACAAAATATCGCACAACGAAAGTTAAACACAAACACATCTATGTGCTCTATTTTTTCTCATTACTTTTTACTTCTCTCTTTTTTTCATGGTTGAAAAACTTTTTGCACTCAAGAACCACATTGACAATTAAATATTGCACATTTCTTATAGAGCTTGTTGACTCTTGTTAGTAAAAATAAAGATTTTCATTAGAGAGGAACACTTTTTGGTGAAGGCATTTTTGCATGCTGCATCTCCTGCCATAAACATAATAAAATTAATAACAATTTGCATTTAGGCTTTGTTTGAGTTTTGTTGAGTTGCTGTGTTATATACTGTAAGAATATTGTCCATATTCTGACCAAACTCTCGAAGTAAAACTGAACAAGGTTAATTATCTGTTCAACATAATAATATACTGCACCTGCTATGTTATGGCTGGACCTACTCAAATGACCCGCCAAATACACTGTACGCAGTGTGCGGGCAGCGAATCTCGTGTTGCATTATGTCACGTAAACACGGTAAACAGCTTGCTCAGGAATGCGTGGAATGCAAGCTAAATACGCATGTTGTGAACTTGACATTCACAGGGGTACTAGTAGAGGATACATATATAGATTATGTCATAAAAAGGACATTTATTTTTGTTAACATTAACTTAAAAATTGTTTTCAAAAATCTACATGTAACCTTTTTTTGGGACACCCGGTATATATGGAAAAGACTTTTCTTTCAGGAAATCTTTGAATACTTACAATATTTACAAGTTAATTGAAAACATGTACATAATGAGGTATTCAAGTTGAAATCCATACATTCCTACAGAAAACATGACCTTAATGGAGTCAGTCCGAGTCACCCATTCAGATAACCCCATTTGAAATTCCCCTCCCTGTGTTGAAAATTAAGACCATGTCTTCCATATATAGTTCAAGTGGAATAGCACATTGAGATATATTTCCACTTTTACAGTTTATCACTTCATCACCAACAATTAGTTATTTACTGTTTTTAATATATTTTTCATATTCCAGGGTTCCCTTGTGGCCAATATGGCACTTGGAATTTTAATACTCAAAAAGCAGTAAGTATAATTGTGAGAAAGTAATATGTGTTTTCAGTGTACAACTTCATCTTTTATTCTCTAATTGACCGACCCCATCACAACCAGTCCCAATTTTAGATTGATTATGGGTGCGGATATAGGTATTGGTCATAGAGTGCTATAATGGGTATTCCTTGAGTATAGAATCGTCTGCAGATACCTATCTGGGATTGGTTAGGAGTACGGGTACAGGATCAAGGAACTACTCCCCATTCCCATTCCAGAAAAATACAGAACTAATTTTTTTGGATTTAAAAAATATTATCCTGTTTTGCCAAATGAAACATAGCTTAATCCTAATCCTTTAGGTAATCCTAACTGGCAGTAAAAGTCAAATTTTAATATTTGTTCAATTTTTGGAAATAAGGGCCAGAAACATGCATTTTTAGGGTGTTTTCGACCTTTTTCATATTCTGTGACAATCAGGCCCAAAGACTAGCACAAAGACTAATTTCAAGTTATGCATTCTAATTTTTGGAAAACACATTTTCCAATCTTTTTCATAACCAAGTAGCAAAAATAACATATAATATTAAAATTGTGAGCTAACTCTTAGCCTATACTCAAGATTTTGAATGCTTAGACTTATGCCAAGTCTTACAAGTTTGTCACTGCAATGTTTTTGGACCATTTTACCTCAAATTGCAAAAATATTAAAATTTGACTTCTATTGCCAGTTAGGACTAACTAAAGGATTAGCATTTAGCTATGTTTCATTTGGCAAAACAGGATAATATTTTGTTAATTCCCAAAAATTAGGGACCGTTCACAAACACTTGTAAGGGGGGGCTGATGCAAAAAAAAATGTTATCGCGAAAATTTTTCGGGGCCCCCCCCTTTACAGACCTCGGAAATTTCAGGGCCCCCTTTTTGACATGAAAATTATGGGTCAACCCCATAGAAAAGCATATAAACTCAATTTTTATAGGAAAATTTGTGGTCGTTTTTTTCAGGCCCCCCCCCTTAGGAGGGTCAAAAATTTTCAGGGGCCCCTTTTTTTGCATCAGGCCCCCTAACAAGTGTTTGTGAACGGTCCCTTAGTGCTGTATTTTTCTGGAATAGGGAGAAGTGAATGAGTATAGGTATGAGACTATGACTAGTATCAGTTGTTCATACATATACATAGGTATTGGTCAGTATGGATAGGTATTGAAACCAGGCCCGTAACTAGGGGGCAAGGGGCAGAGCCCCCCCCCCATCACCAAAGGCAAAAAAGTCCCCCTTTTTGACCCAAAAAGTCCCATTTGCGAGTGTAGCAAGTGAAAAAATACGAGGTTTTTTATGCCTTTTTGGATAAAAAGGTTCGATTTTTTTTTAAAGTCCACTTTTTTTCAAAATCAGCCCCCCAAAAAAATGCTGGTTACGGGCCAGATTGATATATTTGTTCTCAAGTTTGAATACAGCCAGTCTTGGGGGAAAATGTCAAAACGGTCCATAGTTTGGTACACAATTTCACATGTAAAAGTCCACATTTTGATGGCACCCTGATACTCGAAAGCGTATTCCTGCCATTGACAATGCACATGCAATGAGGTCAGCTTAAAATATGAAAATCAAATCTAGCTCTCCGTTTCATAATAATTGATGATAGCCATATAGATGTTGCTCTCTGCTGTAGACAGCTTGACAGCGGTTTTAGTGGAAAAAACCAAGCAAACAGTGAAACTGTCTATTTGCAGAAACATCAGCAAACTACCACTGCAGAACTTCAGAACATAATTTGCTAAGAAAATACACTAGAGCATTGCTCAAAAGTAGTTGTATAGTTAGTGGTTTCAATTTCAAAATAACTTCAACTTGTTTATATCAATATTTACTTGTGCCTTTATTTCATTCAGATATCCTCCATCCAAGTTTCTATCAGTGTTCATGATCTCCATAGGTATATTTGTCTGCACGCTTATGTCAGCTAGAACAGAGGTAAGTTTTACAAGAAAAACCATGCACCGCATAATGCCAAGATGATACATAGTGCTTCTTTCCCCTTCATATTGATGTAAAAGAATAAGGAATAAGAATGATTAATTTGATCTTGTGTGCCAGTTTGAAATCTTTAAATGTTTATATGTTCAATGTACGATGTCCTGTGTTTGTAAGTTTTCAGTTTTACTGAAGTTTGTAAGTGTATACTCTTATCACAAAAAGTAGGCCCTATTTATTAACATGTGTATCATTTTGAATATAGGCAAAAACAACATAAATATAACTTTTTAAGAAAAGATACTTGCCTCCCATCTTTTCAAATAGCTTTGTTGCAAATACAATATCAAGAACCAGAAGAACTTAAGAAAGACTTTCTTGTAATGAGAAAAGTCAGAAAAAGCCCAACTTGTTTGCACCTCACAATCCTGTCAATCAAACTACACATGTAGTTACAAGCTAAAAGGAGCTTTCCTGTTACTAAGACCTAACCTTTTTCCCGGACTTCTCCATGTGTGTGTAGGCACATACATGTATACTGCGCCAATAAAGTATAATAAAAAAAAAAAAAATAATCACAATTTCCAAACTGAACAATATTGGATTAAATTTGTTTTTTAATAAATGCACTATCTAATCCTGCACATTATGACACCACATTGAATCCACTGTGACTTCAAGAAGTAAAGTTACAAGCATTTGATTAGACGAAGGTCCAGTTTCAAAAGTGACCAAATGGCCTATTCAAAACTCCACAGACCACAAATCTGGTTTGAGAGTGGTGAATGGCTAACTTATGCATTTGGCTTTAATTTAAAAACTGAAATAAACACTGCTTTAAATAACGCTTCATTGAAGAAACTGTGTTGTCTCTTTGTTGCGCTTGTCGAAATCTTTTTGTGCCTTGTATAGGCCAGTTTGTCACTTTTAAAACAGGACCTTCATCTATTCAATTGCTTGTAACTTTACTTCTTAAGGTCACATTGGATTCAATGTGGTGTCATAATGTGCGGATTAGATAGTGCATCTATTAAAAAACAAATTTACCCAAATATTGTTCAGTTTTGAAATTGTGATTATTTTTCCAAGTGTAAGGATACTTTATTGGCGCAGTATATGTGTCTTAGGATTCGGAGGGAACCACTTTTCACATTGTTGTGTTCAATGATAGTAGATAACAGCGTATATTTCTTGATATAATATAGTGTGATCAAAGTGAGAGGACAATATTGTCAATATTTTGCTTTGTATTGATTTCAGACTTTAAATGCCAGTAATGGTGGAAGTGCCAATGGTAATGACAATGAGGAGAACATGAGTGATGAAGAGGCTGCCAGTGCTTATATATTTAGGATGCTGATAGGTAAGGTCATGAAATTTTCATGTAGCAATTCAGGGAAGACTTCAGACTAATAAGCTAAGCGGGAGCGATGCACAAAGGGCTTACCTTAATGACATATACTGGCAACGGTCGCACAACATCAATATTTTGGTGTGTATGGAAAGAGGAGAGTCTAGGGTTTTTGCTTGTAAAATCTACAAAATTCTACATGGGTGCTACAGGAGATATGAGCTAATTTACATACAATTTGCATAAAAATCAACTTAGCATCTCACATTACAAATATGCTTCAACTGCTTACGGTATGGAGAGTAATGATGAATTTCTTCGCGATCGTATAGCTTATATACTCGCATGTTTCAACAGAGCGAAATACTTCAACTGACTCAAATTTACATAAATTTGCATAAAAGTTGAATAATTCTTACGATTACAAGGAATTCCATTGTTTTCCTATCAAAAACTTTGGTTCCATTATCAAATTAGTTGCATGGACTTCATTGCTACAGTCGCAAGCAACATTTGTAGGTAATAATTTGTTGTATTGAAGTCGAAACCATGAATAATAGTCCATTATTATGTACATGTGATGGCTATAAAATTGGCAAATTTCAACATGTTGACGCGCCTCACAATATGTGTGCTGCCAAAGTTATATACAATTTCTAGTCCTTTTACCAATAACAATGTGAAAACCTGTTCTCTTGATATGGACCGTGTGGGCTGAGTTCATTTCCTACAACAAAATGCTGTAATTTATTGTTAGTGGGAAAATTGCCCATTGAATTTGCAAAATTGAAATTTGAAATTTTTGGAAATTGTGTATCAATTCAAGTACCGTATTCGTTCCAATAAGCGCCCATGCCCCAATAAGAGCCACCCAGGGTATTTTCAATTTGCTAAAGGGTACCATCAATGTTGAAGTGATGGATAGACGTCGATACAGTGATAAAGCTGGAGGACTAGAAGTCCTGTGTAAACTTGCAATACATTTTCTACATCAGAAAAGCTACTGGAACATCTCAGGACCCTTTTATAACATACATAATTTTGTCTCTAATAAACGCCCTTACAAAAAAAAAAAAAAAAATTAGGTAAACCAGGTAAAAATAATCGCCCACCCACCCACACCTGGGCGCTTATTGGAATGAATACGGTACATTTGATAAATCCAGCTGCATATGATGAACATCTGGATAGGCCAAATTGATTTGCTGCCAAAAAAGGGTCAAAAAGGCTGTAATCATTGATTTAAATAAAAAAGTAAGTTCCATCAAAATGAACTGAGATGTTTTTTATGATTCCTGGATAGTTTAACAGACTTATCTTTTTGCACACACAATAATGTGTTGTGTGTGCATGCAACAATGTGTTGAACATGCACCAGTGTGCTTGTGTTTTGTATATATAATAATTACAGAATAAATGACAGGAATTTTTGTTTTACTATCCTCTACCGTGTGATAGGCAGATCCAATATTTTGAGTAGTTGATGCCGGCACAGATAAGATTAAAACATGCACTTATGCCTACTCATGAATTTCAAGAGGTCATAAGTCAAAAACCTTAGTCCACAGAAAAATATTATGATTGATCTAAACATCCATCTCAATGATGCATAAATAATTTTTCAAAAAATTTCCCATATAAAAATTTCATTTTCACCCATAAATCAAATGTATTGAATGAAATGATGATTTTGTTCATAGATATAAAATATCCATGTGTCATGTATTCTGTGCACACCAAATACTAATTCTGTTGCCATGGAAATGGAATAGAATGTGCGGGTTACAAATTTGTCGACAAAGCAGAAGAGATTCTACAGACTCTTCTGAATATTTTATATTATGATCTATCCATTTGAAACGTCTGTCCAACAATGCGAAAATTTCATGGGGCTGACCTCTATACTGGAGCCAACAGTTGATAAAAAAATATTAAAAGGGAATTTAGTAAAGTGCAAAGTTCATCACCATTGATATACTATTTGAGACCGGCTACAATATCCCACCAGGTTTTACCCACAATGCACTCGCTTATTTATTGTATGACAATTTTGTACTTTTTCGTTTGAAGTTGGATATTGTTGCTCAAGGAAATCAAACTGCTTTTCTTTACGCATTACAGGTGTTGCCATGTTGACCTTTGGCCTCTTCTTGTCAGCTAGGATGGGTATTTTTCAAGAAGTTTTATACAAGGAATTTGGAAAACATCCTAGAGAAGCTTTATTCTATTCAGTAAGTTGTACTCGATATTATATGATTGCTAGCTGTGGATACTATTTAGATTTGTAAAATAATGCATGCAGCTGAAAGGCAGTAATTGGACAATGCAGTTTATAAATTACGTTTTATACAATGTTTCACGAAGAACCAGTTTAGATCTATTTGGTGAAAAAACAGTAATTGTAGTATAAATTCAGTTTTCTTTTACCCAGGTATTTTCACAATAACTATATGAGTTTATGAAAATGCTCTAATCATACGTGCATGCCCCAAGCATAATGTGGTTGTACAGTACATAGCACAATAGAAATCCCATTGTGTGTGAAAGGTCAAGCAGAATATAATTACATACATGCATGTCACACATCCACACAGAAAATGACATTGAACAAAAATTGTGAAAATGAATTTATATCAAAACTTTCAATCTAGAATATTGGTAATGTACTCTGTGAAACCCTTCACATGTGGCATTATCCTATTTTGTTTTATAAAAAATAATAAAGGCTAAAATTCTTAATATTTCTTTATTTTTTTCAATCGTTCTTTGCTCATATCTTTCAATATAGAACATGGGTGATGTGATTTGTGAAACCCTTCAAATGTTTTGTCCTACAAAATAATTACAAGAAGGATCGACCAAAACTCTTCACTATTTTTTATTTTTTTCAATCCTCCTTTGCTTTTGATGATGCTTTACATAATTTTTTGATGATGAAGTCACAGGTGTAAAATTCCCATGTTTATAAAAATTGAAAATGTAAGCATGTGAAGGATTTCACAGATTACATCACATTGGTCAAATCCAATGTCAGATGGTTGAACTATGAAGTAAGCCAATCAGGGTTGTTAATCACACCGATTTAAATCACTGACAACAACGCAACATCGCGTTGTGTAGTCACGCAATTTGTTAACACACATATACGCTACGCATATGCGACGCTTATCTGCATGCGCGGCGCATATCATGGAAGTACCACGGAAGCACTGATTTCACAAAAACCTAGTGGTCAAATGGCTCCATTTTAGCTGATAAAATGTGAGTTTTTTCAAGATCTTTCCCCCGATTTAAATATCAAGTTATGAATGGATTTCGCTTAAACTTCTGAAGGGGCTGTGGATTTACCCGATGTTCACATAATGTAAGGTAGAAAAACAAGAACTACTGCATTCTCCTGTGAGATTCGATGAAAGTGCAAAATGTGACCACTTTAAACTTCAATGGCCATTATCTCAATGTTCATTTTCTCGGTAAAATGACAATTTAGGTACACAATAACTCAATAAATACAGCATCTATAGGTAAGCAAATATGATCATCTTAAGGAGGCTGTGTACTCTCAGACATGCATGTAGTAAAAGTGCGATAACTTTGTAATTATTCACGCAAGACATATAAAAGTATACATTTTTATGAAGGCAAGACATCAATAAATCTTAATATGAATACAGATTTGGGGTAAAAACAACAATTATGAAGAAAATCACAAAAAAGTGAGTTTTTGGCAATATTTGTTAGGTACATCATAACAAAAAAACACTCTTTCCAAAATATTTTATTTTGTTTTTAGCTCAATCTTGAGGCTCCATTCCAAAAACATTTTTTAAATTTTTTGATATTGGCCTTATTTTTTGAGATATTGACCATATAAGGCATCAAATTGAACTTTTAAAATTCACAAACGCCTATTTGCACAAAATGATGCCTAAAATCGGAAATAGACCAAAATATAAAAAAAATGAGAAAATCGTTTCTTGAGTCGATCATGCTTTTTACGATGATCATATTTGCTTACCTATAGATGCTGTATTTATTGAGTTATCGTGTACCTAAATCGTCATTTTACCAAGAAAATGAACATTGAAATAATGGCAGTTGAAGTTTAAAGTGGTCACATTTTGCAATTTCATTGAATCTCGCAGGAGAATGCAGCAGTTTTAATTTTTCTACCTTACATTACATAAACATCGGGTAAATCCACGGCCCCTTGAGAAGTTTGAGCGAAATCCATTCATTACTTGATATTTAAATCGGGGAAAAGAAAAAGAAAAAACCCACATTTTATCAGCTAAAACGGAGCCATTTGACCACTAGGTTTTTGTGCTTCCGTGGTGTTTCCATAAGATGCGCCGCGCATGCAGATAAGCGTCGCGTATTTGTGCGTTCACCAATTGCACGATACGCAATGCGATGCGTTGTTGCGCGCGTGTACCCTGCTGGTACAACAAAGATTTTCTTTCCTTTTCAATTTCAAACACAAGTGGTATAGTGAAATAAAATCCTTAAAATATTGCAGTTGGAGTTTACAAATCTGGATTTTCATTCCTTGTATTTATAAAAAACATAACAAAGTACAAACATATCAAAAAACTCAATTTTGCTGAAAGAAACAATGTCTAGAGTACACAGCTGCCTTAAAAAGCATGGCCGGCTCAAGAAACCGTTTTCTCGTTTTTTAATATTTTGGTCTATTTCGATTTTAGGCATCATTTTGTGCCAATAAGCATTTTGTGAATTTTTTAAAAGTTCATTTTGATGCCTGGTCAATAACTCAAAAACTAAGGCCAATGTCAAAAAAATAAAAAAACGTTTTTTGGAATGGAGCCTCAAGATTTAGAAAAAACCAAAACAAAAATTTTGGGAAAGAGTGTTTTTTTGTTATGATGTACCAAACCAAAAATGCTGAAAATTCACTTTTATGTGATTTTCTTCATAATTGTTGTTTTTACACCAAATCTGTATTTATATTAAGATTCATTGATGTCTTGCCTTTATAAAAATGTATACTTTTATATGTCTTGCATGAATAATTACAAAGTTATGACACTTTTACTACATGCGTATCTGAGAGTACACAGCCACCTTAAATTTAAAAAAATCCGATTTAAATTTTAAAAAATCTGATTTTTTTTGATTTTTTAAAAGAAATCAACAACCCTGCAGCCAATATATAATATTTGCATTATTTTTCATTTAATTAATAGCATGCGCTGCCCTTACCAGGATTTCTACTATTAGGACAAGATATCTACAACCATGCTGTCATGTTTTCTGCTTCAGGTGTGTATAACTCACATTGTGCCGTTGGGCAGGAAAACCTTGTATGTGTTTGTAGCCCCTGAACATGTTTAAATCAAAACTGCCAATCGGTTACATAGGAGGTTTTGCTTTAAACATGTTCAGGGGCCAATGACACATAAGAGGTTTTTCCTGCCCAAAGACGATTGGCACCACATGGGATAACAGTTTACTAGCAGGGGGAAAACAATTTATGCAAACCAGAGGAGTTCTTTTAACAAGTGTTTATCTATGGCAAAAAAAATTAACTCTGTTTTAATGACGGGGCTTGCATAGTTGACAATTTCCTTCAGTTGTTGGTTTGATTTGCAAATTGCTTAACTCTCTTAACGCGGGTGTCGACCGCAGACGACATGTTTCAAAAAATTCAAAAATTTCAGAAATGTACATTTTCATGACTATATTTGGAATTAGCTTGAAAAATGCATTAAAATGAGTACAAACAAGACTATTATTGGTTCAGTAGTTCTTAAGATAGCTCTTCATATTTTGAGAAAATATTTAAAAACTTCAACTTTTTCCGTTGAAGCGCATGGCTAGCACGCAGAGCATTAATGTTTGAATGTGTTTGCTGCTCCATGCATATTAAAGGCTTATTCAATGATCCAAGGGGAAAGTGTAATAAATTTAAATTGTGTATAAATTACCGTATTCGTCCGAGTATAGTCCCACCTTCGAGTATAGTCCCACCCCCCATTTTTCGAAAAATTCCAGAAATTGTAAAAAAAAAAAAAAAAAAAAAAAAAAAAGATGCTAGGATCATTCATGGTTGACTTAAAAAAAAAAAAATTCACGATGTTTTGTATTTTTAATATGAAAATTGATAAAAAATTTAAAAATTTGAAATTGAGTATAATCCCACCCCCAATTGTGAAAAATGTTCACCTAAAAAAGCGGGTGGGACTGTACTGGACCAATACGGTACCTAAAAGTGAAGGATAAATCATTAAAATTGTTATTAGATAATTTTGAAATGAAAACTTTGGCAAAAAACAAAGAAAACAGCAGTATTTACGAAATGAAACCCCATTCATATACATGTAGTTAATTTCTCTATACGGTTAGTATACACCTTGTAAAAAAAGATTTGGCAAAATATTTTAATTAGCGATGAATCTTTTTGCAGGAATAATGAAAAGAAAACTGACATTACTTTGTTTTTTCATTTGATTTTTTACAGAGCCAGTAAATGTTCCCCTTCTAGAAGCTGATGTACCAAAAATGTGGCTGTTTCTCATTGGAAATATAGTTACACAATATCCTTTTTATACTTTCAATAAATACCCACTTCTGGCACTGAGCAGTCGATATATGCCGGTTTGTGCTTGATGTGACTTTTGTTTTGTCAGTATAATTGTTTTGTTATACTCTAAATGGGTTAAAATCATAAGTCCAACTCAGCGTTGGCTACAGCGGGTATCGCGGAGCAAAATGCTACTCAGTTTTGGAAATGTGTAGCAATTTTATGCCATAGACTTACAGTAGTGAAGTGTGCAAATGTAAAAAAAATCCAAGTAGTACAAGCTGATAATGCTAGGCATAAAAAAATGTCTTACATCCAACGCTGGTCCTACTCAATGTACCTCCGCGTAAACACCTTGGTCTGGGGCGGACATTTTAAAAATGAATTTAGAAGAGCAGCAACGACATCACTTGCATTACATTCCAGATGTTAAATCTACATCATATGCAACATTTGAGGAAATTCGCACGAGTCCATTTTATTTTAGGGTCATTTGTCTATAACTGGTCTTTACATGTAGCCCTATGGAGAGAGTGCCCGTTGAGGGCGCTTATAACCCCATTTTAGGAACAAAATGTGATTTAAAAAAAAAACGGACTCGTCATGAATTTTTAAAATTTTCAGAGAATGTAGTATGAACATGTAGAAATATAATCAAGTAGTTACCCTACCTGCTCTCCTCCGAAAAAATAAAAAGTCCTATACCTCAATGATAATGAAACCTAGGTGAAACTCACCAAAAGGCAGGGGGGGCCGGCCAAGATTGGCTGAATTTTGACGTTGTCATTGGTTTTACACGTAAACACAAAAATGTCTCAAATTATTCCAAAACTACGTATGTTATTAAGCACTATTTTATCAGTCTAAATCCGTTGAGGTTCGCCAGTGAACCTCATTGTAAGTACTGTTTTTTGAATGTTTTGTATGAATAACGCACGGTATGTTTATGATATATACCTAAAATTTCCCCCATTGTGTATCACGGTTCGCTTGGTCTAATGGTAACGGGTCTCGCCTGCGGTGCATAGGGTCCCGAGATCGAGTCCCGCTCACTCCCGGCTATAATTTTTTTTTTCTTCACATTTATTTTGAATCCAAAAATATTTATTTTTATGTGAAAATTTATACATTCACTGAGAAATATATTTTGTGCATTTTTTTTCTGTAACGGGGCCAATAGAGCTAAAAACACAACTCAGCACGGGGCGTCCAATGTCCAGGCAGTGTTGCCGTCATATTGTCTGTTTTGTTTACGATATTGGCTGTTGCCACAGTGAATAATGTAGTCCACCATCGTCTGCCAAAAGGTGGCCACAATAAACAAAGGACAGTTGATACAGGTGCTGTACCAGTTGGGTACCCCAGTCTATATTCATAGCCTCATGAATATATGCGATACATGATACCCAATCAAACTTCCTTATTTGCCAAAACGCAAACGCTATGCATGGCTACTTATACGGTCGTATATAACTGTGGACTCCGTGTTTGACGTAGTATGAAACTATGCACAATGATGATTTCTGCGTTTGTGTATCATCCACAAACAAACAATTTATGTTATTTTTTTTATTTAGATTTTTGTGTGACAAATCCAATAAAATATACTCACTGACTTGAGCTTTTGCCATCCAGGCTGATGAAACTTGATCACAAGTGATCTGGTCAAAAACACTGCATTTCAACAGCCATGTTTGGATGCACTCTCAAAAGCTCCTTGGGATCCCAAAGACAAGAAAGATCATCTCGAAACTCAGTGAAAAAGAGCCGTCAATCCCCTGCAAAGTTGTTGCATAAGTCGATTGGGAGAAACAGGAAGGCAATTCTCAAGTTCTTCTTGAAAGAAGCATCAAAAGACTCTGAAACGTCTAAAGTATGCTGGTTCACCCTCCCAAATAGAAAAGCGCCAACATCAGAACAACTAAGTCGGCGTGATCACAGATCACTGCCTTAGAAAATCTGATGTTGGCAATTTTCTATTTGCTTCGGGTGAACTTTGTGTCTTTGACCGTTTCAGAGTCTTTTTGATGTTCTTTTCAAGAAGGCCGACCTTGAATTGCCTTCCTGTTTCTCCGCATACGACTTATCACAACCTTTTTTCTCTGAGTCATTTACGATATGATCCACTGCTAAAAACAAACTGGTCCCTAATTTATAAGATGTCTTTCCAAACACCTTTGGAAATGCAGTGGACCAGATCACTTTTGATCAAGTTTGTCAGCCTGATGGCTGTTGAAAGCTCAAGTCAGTGAGTATATTTTATTGGATTTGTCACACAAAAATCTAAATAATTTGATCTACAATCCTACCGATGCATCTGTTTACGGAAACAATTTATGTGCATGCAACTACCACATTTGTACATTGCATAATTAAGTGCTCTGTCATTGGTCGCTAGCAGGTTGGCTATTAGATTTTTAAAGGGAAAGTAAAAGATATAGTTAAAATTGTATCTGGTTTCAAAAAATCATATAGGTCCGGTCGGGCGGGATTGTCCCAAATTGTTCGAGACGGGTTGGACCGAGTTGGTATTATTTGCCTTATTGTACTCAAATTTAACAGGCTCATCAAAACTCATGCATATTTTTCTTCATATATCATGCCCTTTAACATATTTTTGACCCACCACTGTGGAATTCAAAATCTTTTTGAATCAACCACTGTGGAGCATCAATATACTTAAATTTGAAAAAACATATTACATCCTTGGAACATTAGATCAACTTTGATCAATACTTTTTTCAATAATTTTTTGACCCCTTAATGAACAGACTTCCATTTGTAAGTCGTCATTAAACTTTTGGTTGGATCCCTAAGGTATATTATGGTATAAAACTTTACTGCATACTGAAACAACTTTTAAATTTCAAAGTATAATTTCCTTAACCACACCTGCACATATGTATGTATACGAGGAGTATTCATCTTGACCACAGAATGTCCATCACTAGTGGTCACTTTAGTGGTCACTCTGCGTAAGTTTGTCAGCTTGGTCTTCTCCATAGTATACTTCCAGAATCCCTTCACCATCTACCATTGGTTCGGTACATTCCTGGTCTTCGGAGGCACACTTTTGTTCACCGGTGTTTTCCAGACACTCTATGAAATTGTGGTCCCTCCAACGCCTATAGAGAAAAAGACTGATTAGACACAGCATCAAAGAGATTAGACCCAAAGAGTACCAACTTGGAATTGCACTATGGTAAATACACCATATTGGTTTGTCACAATGGGGACTAAAAGAATGTACCACTGGCATTTTTGGGCAGAACCCCAATATCGAATGATAAGTTGCTACTTCAAAATTTTAGCATTACAAAGGTTTGCGTGTATGCACGTAATGAGCGTTATCCGCACAACACAATACTCACACAAGCACACACTTTAAGTCAAAGTTTACTGTGTGCATAGCAGAATATTCCAGCGGTACACTATTTTGCCCTCCATGGGTGACATACAAACATGGCAGAGTCTGTACTCCCTGGATCTAGTCTCTTTGCACAGCGTAGATAGGGTATTGTAATTACCAGATGTGCCTTGCGGTTTACTAATAAAAGGAGACAGCAGTCCTATTCTGTTTTCTATAAGGCAGAGGCGTAACTAACCAGCGTGGTTGGTGGTAGGAGGAGACATATGCTGTTTATAGGCAAAATTTGTTCTCAGCGGGTAGAGGGAATTGTATCTTTTTCTACCTCATTTTGCTTGCAAATATTTTTCTGCAAAGACATTTTACCCTTCAGCCTCGTGTGGCTATGTCAGTGTTTCAAGGATCTTGCAGAGGAATTCATCAAACATGGAGAAAATATAATTCAACAACTCTTCTATACCTTTATAGATGAAATTACTTTTACAGTAACATATGTGACATGATCAAGGGGAATGAGTCGGATGTCGCTAACATCGATTTTGAGATATTGGCAAAGAAAGTGTTTTAAATGCTTTTGTTTTCTATTGTTTTCTGCGATTGATAAAGTGACATAACTTCGCAAAGAAAAGTCGTATCAACTTGGGGTTTTCAGTTTCTGAAAGCTCTCCATGTCCTCTTTTGAAACATATGTAAAACTCATTCCCCTTGATCATGTCACATATATGCAAATGCAAGTTAAATGAAGCGTGCATACGCATTAATTAGCATCTACAATTTGTCATACCTTGAACTTGTTTGCGTATGGACAGTGTCCATTGGACACTTTCACGATGAATTCATTATTTTGAGGAAATGGCCAAATATATCTGTTATTCTGTAGTTTTATTGCGGATATTGCTAAGACCCTGGCTTTAACATTCACATATTTTTTTATACCACTAAATCGCAATATTGGGTGCATCCTTGTTAATTTCTGGTAAACCACTATGTAACATGATTGAATCCTAAAGTGAATTAATATAAGGCCAAAAAAAAAGTTTGTCTCAAAGCTCGCGCACGCATTTGTAAAATCGTGAGAGAAATGCAGAATTTTTTTTTATTTCCAAAAAATTTTTTTTTTCAGTTTTTCCAGAAAAAGTCGGCGAAAATAGGATTTTTTCTCCAAATACCATGAAAAAAGTCGGAATAAAAAAAAAAAATAGCATTTCGCATTTGTTTTCAAACCACTCGTGAGCTTTGAGACAAACCATTATTTTTTTTTTGCCTAATATGTTTATGGTGAATTATTATAAGGCAACAAACCAAAAGATCAATGAAATCATTTAATGGGCTATTCCAGTTGAAATCCATACACCCCCTCACCCCCCACACAGGGAGTCTGAAATGGGTAATTCCATTTGAGGTCTTCACCCCCTGTGTTGGAGATTCAGGTCATGTCTTCTATAAGTGGTGTGTAGATTTCAACTGAAATAACCCAATGTTTTGGTATGAACCTTGAATTGGGTATATAATAATATCAATATTTTTAAGAATATGTGACGTGTCATGTCAAAAGGAGACACTTTTGGGCAGGTTATCAATTTTGAGGTTTTACATCTTCAATCTAGAGATATTTTGCTCCACAATGCTGTTTTCCCTAATGTAATCGGACATTCCAAAGCGAAGATATTGAGTTCGTAAGTTATGGTATTATAAAATTGGAAATTGAGATATCGGCCTTTAAAAATATTATTGACAATGTTGAGAGTAGGAATAACCATGAAAAATGTCTCAAAAAATACAAGATGCCAGTTATATTCCGGTCTAAAACTATCAGACAATATTTTTAACAGCAGCATGTAGACTGATATTGGACTCTGTCATATTGACATAAGCTTAAAAGTTACCTTTTCAGAGTCTGAGTTGAGCAAAGGCGTAGCTTGCGGCACCATCACGGCGTCTTCATTCAGCGTAGTGATTACACTCAACAGGGACGCCGGATACGACCTGCCCGCCATCTATGACGATCTGCTGCCACTTGACCACCCAGCGGGTGGTCAGGTGACCGGAGGAGTGTAATCACTACGCTGAATGAAGACGCCGTGATGGCGTCGCAAGCTACGTCTTTGCTCAACTCAGACTCTGAAAAGGTAACTTTTTAAGCTTAAATATTTTTAACATTAATAACATCACAAATTTGTAACAAACCGAAATTGTGAAAAAATCACCCCTGGGCAGATTGTTGGTTATTTCTCCATCTACGATCCTGCCCAAAAGTGTCTCCTTTTTACATGACACGTCACATATGTGTAAGATAGACAATAATTTTAGCCCATCTCTACCCAACAACACTAGATTTTGTTCATATTGGTTTTAATATCAATCAATTGGGTTGTTTCCCTACCAGGGTTATAAGCAAGTCAACCTCAGGGGCTAGTTTACCAGGAATTAAACACATGAAAAATGGGCATTTCTTCAATGAAGGCTTTGAAAAATTGAAGGCTTATTTCTGGTGATCAAACTATATTTACTTGTTGGATTGATTTGTTTGACTGATTGATTGACTGATTGATGGATCCATCCACCCATCCATCGATTGATTGGGTACACTCCGTCAGTCCAAAACCCTGTCAGTCCGAACCACCGCTAGTCCGAATTTTAAGCTTACCTAACGCTAACCCTAAACCTAGTAGCCCTAAACCTAACCCTTAACCTAACCATTACACTAACCCTAACCCTAAAAATTTGAACTTGCAGTGGTTCGGACTGACGGGGAGACCCCAATTGATTTATTATATTATTATCGTTTTGCCAACATTTTGAAGTCTGTTAATAACGAGAAGCAACTGGTTGACAAGCTATCTACAAATGCTATGACTCAGGGTCTCAGCTAGATATTGATGTTTGCCCGTCATTTGAATAAAAATGCCTGTTCTAATTTGACCTTTAAAACATTTACCAGACCTCTACAGCCCATTGGGTGTTCAAAGAGTTCTGAAAATGGCCTTGTTTTGCAAAGCTGGTCTACTAAAAAGGTCAACAGCCTTTTATAATACATACAATTATAATGCAGCATCTGTCTAAGGCATTAATTTTGCCCGTCCCAGGAGCAAACTCCCGTCTAAAATGATGGCCAGACGGGTGGCTAGCTAAGACACTGCTATGACTACAGCCCTGAATGAAGGAGCCATCACTTTTTCCCAATTGATTTGGCCCCTGTAAGAACGTGTTGTACAACTCAAGATTGTATGTTAGTTGTTAATAAGAGTGAGGTTTGTCACCAAGAGCTACCACTTTATAGATATTCTTCTCTAACATTTTATTAACATATTATGTAGCCAAAAGTGTCATCCCTTTAGCAGAGAGTACTCTAGTAGAAAAAAATGTGGGCCACATAAAATGAAAAAATAAAATCCCATGTAAAATTAAAAAGCACCTACTGCATAACGTCACTGGGCGGGAAAAACCTCATATGTACTTTTTGCCCTTGAACATGGATGAAGCAAACCATTCAATATAAAGTCTATACCTAGAAGGCTTTATCCATGTTCAAGGGCCAAAAGTAAATATGAGGTGTTTCCTGCATGTACTTTTGGCCCTTGAACATGGATGAAGCAACCACGTCAATATAAAGTTTACACCTACAAGGCTTTATCCATGTTCAAGGGCCAAAAGTGCATACAAGGTTTTTCCCGCCCAGTGACGACCATGTTCAAGGGCCAAAAGTGCATACAAGGTTTTTCCCGCCCAGTGACGATAAGGTTTTTCTTTGGAGACAAGTCCCGGGACAAGTCCCTTTTATCAGCCTTGTGCACAGTCTGCCCTACCAAGGCAAAAAAGAAGTAATGACCAATTTTGTGAATTTTATACTATTGGGATTTAGGCCAAAAATATAAATTTGTTTGATTTGTTTAATATTGAAGAAAATACTGAGGTTATTTGAAAGTTTATTACTTTTTAGCTGTAATTTATCAACTACTTTTTTTTAAAGATAATGGCTAATTTGCCTAAAATTGTCAAAACAATAGGCAATTATCTGCTCCCTTCTGTTGTGATTTTCAGAGATTGTCCTATACTTTCTATGTACAAAATTTAAGGAAGCAAGTATTCAAGATGAGATTTTCAACTTTTTAGAGACATAACTAAGCTATACTTTTATTTAGGTGTAATATAAGTGTATTTTGAAGAAAATAAAGGTCATTCCTTTTTTTATGACCCTCTACCGATCTTGCACTATGTGTAAAATTCTTTACAGTACTTTTACTGAAATAATGAAACTTAAATCACTTTGTGAAGTATCTTATTTATGTGACATTGATCAAGTGAAATACTTTTATTTGAATCATAAGTACTCCATTAATTTTTATGCCTCCACCGGAGGTATTATGTTTCCTGGTTGTCCGTCCATCTGTCCGTCCGAGCTTGCAAGTGCAATTTCTCGGAACTGGTAAGGCGTATAGTGATGCAATTTGGTGGAGGGGTGGCAATTGGCGGTCTCCAAATTTTAGCAGGTTTTCGTCGCAAAATATGGTAATTAAGTACCTAATTCTAGTTTTACATATATTGTGATACCATTATGTTTGAAATCTTTTAAAGGGGCATTTCGTGATCCACAGCCTCATCCCCCCACTTTTCTCAAAAAAAGTTGAGATTTTTATATCACTGGAAACCTCGGGCTACATAATGTTTATGTACAAAATACTTCTTGCAGATTAATTCGTTTTGCAAAGATATCGCGAAATTGTCTATGGAGCAGTGTAATACACATAATCATGCATAACTCGCAAAGCATAAAATCGGAATCAACTGAAATTTTGGGAATAGGCTTTTTTCGTGGATATGTACTGAAAAATGTCATAAAAAGAGGATGATAGGATCACGAAATACTCCTTTAAGTTTCAAAGAGCAATTAGTATTCTGGTCTTATAGGGTCCGATAGAGGCATGATTCAAGTATATCAGATAGCCACACTTGCTGAAGATCACTGCATAGAGTCTTGTTGTGATGATGATGAATAACTTTTATCATATCAATTAAATAGATCGGCAGAAGGGACTAATGAATTGAAAGTATTAAGATAAAAACTGGTAATTACAGTACACATTAATAAGATATTCATAAGCTCAATAAACGCGATGCGTGCGATCCAATTACAATTAGTTATTTGTGAAAATGCGAACGCAAATCGAGGTCATTAATATCTCACAATTGACCGCAAAATGCGTAATTGTTCCAATGCCGCACACATTTGACCGGCATTTGCGTGTTGTTGTGTGTCGAACAAACTGCGCGTGCGCTGGCTGCCGTATTTGGATTGCGCGCTACTATATTTGCACAGATTGTGATACACACTTTTGTTATTGGTCGTCCTGTTTTAGCCTGATCGATTTTTGGAAAGGGAAGATGTAAAAATCATCTATTTTTGAGCAAAATTTTGTGTCATTTTGTAAGGTGAAGAGATTAAAGTGACCGTTATGAATGAGGTTAATAACTTTGCATCGGTAATATGTCGGGCGTTGTGAAAAATCTAAACATTTTGCTTTGGACCTCGGAATATCCCTCGGGGCTTTCCTCGGTTCCAAAGGGAAAATGTTTAGATTTTTCACAATGCCCTCCAAATAACCGATGCGCAGTTATTAACCTCTAAGTAATTTTTGTCCTTTTAAATGTTGATAGGAATAATGTCACTGGGTTACAATCTGTTGCTTGTGTGTAAAAGGAAGAGGGGGGAAGTGATAATCACATCATTGGCCAATGTCATACTGTTTCAAAGAATCTTTGCCAAAGAAGGCAAGTAACAGTATCATTCAATTTTGTGCGATTGGTGCTGCAGGGGAAAAATAAGGAATCAAACATTAATTTTAAAAACAACAGTAACTGACTTCCTTAATGATCAGAATTTAAAAATGTTATTACAGTAAAAGGGTATGCTTATGATAAGTACACTAGTAGATTCTTCTTGCTGCTACCCTAGAGGTAAACTGCAGCAGCGTTGGCTATAGCTGGTATCGCGGAGCAAAACGCTACTCAATTTTGATCACTTTGTTACACAATTTTGGAAATGTGTATCAATTTTATGCCATAGACTTATACCGTGAAGTGTGCAAATGTAACAAAAAGAAAGCTGATAATGCTACGCATAAAAAATGTCTTATGTCCAATGTTGAACTGCAGCACAGACATTTCATCGGTACTCTAGAGTACCTGTGCGAGTACACACATAGGCCCTGTATCCATAGGCTGTTGCCACTAAGCAAAACAAAGGTTCGTTGTCTGTGTGGCAGGTCACATGGGAACAAGTGAACACGGAACAAGGGCACATGCCACAAGGGAACAGCCTATGGATACAGGGCCATAGGAATCACATGTACAGTACACAAACTGGTACTGGGCTGGTGCTGCATTGATATTCTTAGAGTAACCACAAAGTAGCTGAGCAGCAGTGTACCACTGGGGCACAGCAATAGGAATCTGGTGGTGTAAGCTTCTTTTTGACTAGTCCTGTATAATATTACATCAACTTGTTCATCACCTAATAACATAATATTTATCATAGAGAGAGTAAGTGAATGCAGGTTACAGGCAGTATTCTGATAGGTATTTGTTCTAGGAATTTGATTCCAACAGACCATTACTTGGAACAAACTACTGGACAAATTGATATGAGGGGGTATCCAAAAGTTTTTGAAATCACCGCCCATCTAGCGCCACCTGTAAAGAAAGTAAACATACCTTTGAGACCATTTTTGGACCATAATGTACATAAGGATCAGTGATAACACTGACAAAATTTCATCGATATAGCTCCTTCACTTCTGGGTGATTTCAAAAACTTTTGGATACCCCCTCGTAAATTGGCTTGTTCAGTGCATGATTTTACCTGGATGGTCTCTGCAAAGGTGAAACTCTTCTAAAGAGTTGGTTGTTCATTCAGAAGAAAATAAAAATCATTTATAATTGTAATGTTTATAAGGAATTGTAATAAAATTGTAATAAAAAAAAAGAGTTTGGAACAGAAGCCTATGAGAATGTTCACAATATTGATATTGTCAAATTTGGTATCAAAATAATTGTATGAGTTTTCACTATTCAAAATACCGTAAACGTTTGCCTTGGGGTAAATTTCATGTACAAATAAAGAGCCCCCTCCTCTAAAAATCCCAACAAGAATTAGGGTGCGTGACTACATGTCCTTATTTACTGCTGAGATTTTCATGGGAGGGCACTTTTAGTTTGTGTCTAAAATTCCAGTTATGTCAAGGGAGCCCATAGCGCCATTAGGCGAACTTTTACGGTATATCTTCATGTTTGATGTTGGTTGCTGAATACTAGAGCTCAGAATGGTAGCACATCTTTTGGGACAATCATATTTGTGTGAACTTGTTGTTATATATATTATGTCAACCAAAGTATTGAACATTAACCAACACTTGTGCAGAATCATTATTTATCGAAATGCTGCAGCTAACATACACTTTTTTTACTAATTATTTAGAGTATATGTATATCAAATATTTATATTAACATGGAAACATTAAAACTGGGATGCTTATAATTTCATCATAATTATTGTGTTATTTTCTCAACAGGCTATTTCAGTTGAAATTCACACCCCCTATGTAATGCGTAACCTTAATCTTCTACACAGGGAGTGTGAATTTTAAAGGGGGGAGGTTGCCTGAATGGGTGACTCCATTTCAAATCTACACCACTGTGTGGGAGATTACGGTCTTGTCTTTCATAAAGAGGTATATGGTTATTTCACCTGGAATAGCCCAATCTATGAATGTACTCAATGAAGGGTCTTGAACAGGCGCGTAGCAAGGGGGGGGGGGGCAGGGTGGACGAAGGCCATGGGCCCTGAGGGTTCAGGGGGCCCAAGCAAAAGAGAAAATGAAATAAGTGCTGATTAAGGAAATGCTAAAAGGCAGGGCCGAATTTACCTGGGGCCAGGCCAACATTTGGAGGCCCCAAACTCACTGTGACAAAGGCATTTGCACTCAAGTGGCCAAGTTTGGTTTAGAAATAGGGGGCCTACTATAAGATCGACAGTGGTGGCAAAAGCATTGTAGGCATATTTTGTTCCGATCTTACTCGGACATTTGTGCGCGAAATACATTTTCAATTCAGACCATTTTAGCCCAAAATGAAGGTGAATTTTGCCATGTGATGGGCAAGTATGATATGCGCGAAGCGGGCAAACTTTTGCAGTGTTGCCATATTTTGGTCCAAAACAAGCTGTTGACGGGCTAAGAAGAACAAGCACAAGGCAATTTTGGGGGCCCCTCTGGCCCAATGGTAAATCCGGCCCTGCTAAAAGGGCCCACACTGTTTTTTGTCCATGGGCCCCCAAGGCTCTTGCTACGCCCCTGGTCTCAAATTGCAATTAGGCCTAAAAAAGTTTGATTAGTGTAACCCGACCGACCCTAAAAGTAGGCCCAACCCTGACTTGTTTTTGCACAAAAAAAAAATAGAAAAAAATAAATAAATAAAATTTTTAAAAAAAGAAAAAAGTTCCAAAGCCTTTATCAAACACAATTTACAGTTTTAAAAGTAAAATAAATAAATAAATAAATATTTTTTTTATGCTATGCCAGTCATAACAATTTTTAAGGCCTTAGCATACACAATAAACAGTATTCAATCTAGGTAATACCTGGTAAATTCAAAACGCTCTTACCTATGGACTTTCACGCCATGTCACCAGGGTCTTGGCTAGGATTTTACAAGTGCCCATCATTTTCACCAAAACTGCCTTCGAAAAAATTTGACACTGAAAACTGAACCCAGACCTCTCTGCCCCTTCTGGGGGCTCAGTTCAAATAGCTCCAAAATGACAGGCGGAACTCAGTAAACAATGTTCGTTGTTTCTGATCTAGAAATGCAGTTACTTGTGTACGTTTCAGCAAACACTGTTGCCTTTGTCAATACTTGATGAGGAGTGACTGCCGATATTGACAACCGACGATAGAGGGATTTCCAGTGTGATTTTATGAGTTGCCAGTTTGGTTTTCCTTCTGAGGATTTCTTGATCCATGTTGCAGAAACTAATTGAAAATGTCAGATAGCTGATACTGTCCTTCGTCTCTGTTCATAGTTGTACGCCCTCTTTTTTTTATATTTCTACAACTCTTAATCCAACGTTTGTATCCAATGACCCCAGCTTCACCTCACCCAATAACGTAATTATTGTCAACAACACGATCTATTATGACACAGAGCAAGATGGATACAAATTTGCATGTGTAATATAATTTCTGTCTGCCGACAGACAGAGGATACAAATTGAATGATTCCTTTGTCAGACAACCGAATCTGCAAGAAAGGTTATGTTCACAAACATTATGATGGTGTCTCAAGTATAAAACATCTCACGTGGGGGTTGAGAGTGTAGACCCCAAAGTGCCCCTTAGCTCCCCTTCATCTACATTGATCAAATTCCAAATTGCTTACAAATTGAGTATACATTGTGTCGCTATGGTTATTTTGATTTAAATTACTTACGATTGGTACACCACATCATAATGGATTTTTATTTACCTTTCTTTACTTCATTCCTATTATAAATACTATAGATCATATCTATACTCTTTTTCTGACTTAGCCTTGTTCAAGGCCTTCTAAGATTTCCTCCCTGCTTGAACTATTTTTGGGCTCGCGAAGTCCGTAAGCAGGTGAGGGCCACAGATTACGGCTATTAATGACCGTGCGTATGCTGAAAAATCGAACTTTACTTGGACTTAAAGGAGTATATATTTCGTGATCCTAGCATCCTCTTTTTATGACATTTTTCAGTAGGCCTAGGCTACATATCCACGAAAAAAGCATATTCCCAAAATTTCAGTTGATTCCGATATTGCGTTTGCGAGTTATGCATGATTATGTGTATTACACTGCTCCATAGACAATACGTTGTAATTTCGTTCTGGTGTACCAGAACGAAATTCAAATTTCACGATATCTTTGCTAAACGAATTAATCTGCAAGAAATATTTTGTACATAAACATTATGTAGCCAGAGGTTTCCAGTGATATAAAAATCTCAACTTTTTTTTGAAAAAGTGGGGGATGAGGCTGTGGATCACGAAGTGCCCCTTTAAGCTACGAACCCTATACGGGCTCGTAGGCTCAACCCGAGTTCGATCGTTCAACTTACGCATGATTATAGGTAGCCGCAGTCTGTGCCCTCATATCATGAACTTGGCGAGCCCCAAAAGCAGTGCAGATTAGAAACTAGGATTCAAGTGCTGGTCACGAGGGAGGAAACTGAGGGCCTTGAACAAGGCTATTTCTGACTTAAAGATCTCTAAAATAACCATGTGGATTTTCATGGGAATCGAAACGATACGGTGAATTTCTTAGGGGCTGTGCAATAATTATGAGCCACGGATGAGGATAAAATTGGGGAGGGCAACTTTTTTTTTCAAGTTGAAGGGGTTGTGTTGGAGGGGGGTGTGGCGCACAAGGATGGTACAAACCAAACAGCCCTTTTCAGGGCTACCTTTTATCCCCAAAAGAATAATGACTTAGGGCCTATATGTTGTAAATAAAAAGAAAGCAAGAAACAACAAAGTAGAGTAAGAAACAAAAAGGAATAAATAACCAAGAAA
This sequence comes from Amphiura filiformis, assembly GCF_039555335.1. NCBI lineage: Eukaryota > Metazoa > Echinodermata > Ophiuroidea > Amphilepidida > Amphiuridae > Amphiura > Amphiura filiformis. Next base: position 13,728,104 of record NC_092630.1, on the reverse strand, counting down.
AATAAGTATAATTGCAAGTAGGCTATAGCATCAAAAGTCCCATCCCACACTCACAAATTAATGACACTTAACAAAATCCATAGCCCATAAGTCCACTGGTAAAGCCCATTCCCTAAATTAAGTTATTTTATAAAGTTATCATTGAGTAATGTTTGATATTCATGCATGGTATGTGTACTCCTTTTCAATCTTTGAAGTAGTCAAACCTCCTCCGTGGACAGAGTGAAAAACGGGTACATTTCTTTAAAAGAGCATATCTTCAAAAGTTGTGAGTCGATTGAATTTTTTTTTCGGTTTATTTTACGATTCAAGGTTCAAATATACTATGATCAACTTTTCTGAAATAGGAGAAAATAGGGTTCTGTGGTGTTTTTTTTTTTGGGGGGCACCCTGTACACCCTTTGCCAAGAAATGTTCCATATTGTAACGGGAGTTCATTGCTAGTTAAAGTTTATCATCAGTTTAAGGGATCTAAAATGAGCGTTTATTGCGTTTCGACAGTATTTTTTGTGGGACATGAGAGCACCTCAGACCTATCGAATTGTATTCTGAATACGAAGCATGTCTTTCTGATATCAAATAATTTTCATTTTTGAAAATCACAATATAATAAAATTTTATGACAAATTATAAAAAATTGATATTTTTCAAATTTTTGATATATAACAGTCCTCGAAGTAAATTTTATAAATCTAATGATATAATCTTAAAGTGTATGTAGCTGGTAGGAAAAGCCGACAGTCAATTGAAAATTTTGACCTTTCATATTGAAGATATGGATTTTTTCCCAAAAAAGACCTAATTTTTTTTGGTGTTTTTGGAAAAAAAATCCATATATTCAATACGAAAGGTCAAAATTTTCAATTGATCGTCGGCTTTTCATCCCACCTACATACACTTTAAGTATTAATCATCAGATTTATAAAGTTTACTTCAAGTACTGTTAAATATCAAAAATATCAATTTTTAATGATTTGCCATAAAATGTGTATTAAATTGCGAATTTGAAAAATCAAAATTATTTGATATCAGAATGACATTCTTCGTATTCAGAATGCAATTCGATATGTCTGATGTGCTCTAATGTCCCAAAATAAATACTGTCCAAACGTTCATACCCCAGCCCTTAATGCTCTGCCTGCTAGCCATGCGCTTCAACGGAAAAAAAGTTCAAGTTTTGAAATATTTTCTCAAAATATCAAGAGCTGTCTTAAGAACTACTGAACCAATACTAGGCTTGTTTGTACTCATTTTAATGCATTTTTCATGCTGATTCCAAATATGGTCATGATAATTACATTTCTGAAATTTTTGAATTAAAAAAAAAAATTGAAACATGTCGTCTGCAGTCGACACCCGCGTGGAGAGAGTTAACATAATACACATTAGGTCAATAAATTCTTCCGCCTGACGTTATTTTTGGGGCGCCCTCTACGGAGGCGTCCCACAATATTGGCATGTACTTGTGAGTAGCTTCTAATTTCAGTCTTACTAGATTTACTCCGCAATTGTTGTGCTATTTTGCTAAAATTATGCCCTTGCTCAGAAATAAATCCACAATATGCTTGGATTTTATTTTATTATTGTTTTCTGTTATGCACAGGATAAAATGGTGTGCGTATATTCTTTGTTTAAAAGACAAAATTAATGGATTTGTAAAAACACCAAATAAATCGAGACCTTTGACCTTTGTAACCACTTTGACCTTTGTAACCAGTTTACCGCCTCTTAGAACCCGATAGACGGTGACCAACACTTTGGATTACAATAGCCTAATCTGAATGGCATAGTCCAATAAGCTCAAATAAACAATCATAGTGCAAAATTTGACCTAACTTGCAGAGTATGAGTTTTTGCACCCAAAGTTTCAAAGTCAGGCATCTTATCAAGATCAAGATAGTGATAGTGACATAACAATTAACACGCTTATCTTACCAAGGTCTTATCTATCTGCATGGGGTAATTGGAAATTATGGTGTAGCCTATTTGTTTTAAGGATGAAACAACTGGCTCCTTTTGCATGGAAATTAGAACAAATTACTATACAAGCTGTATCAAAAAGTTTGGTACCCAGCAGTTTTGATAGTAATTGAAAAGCCTGGTTCTTCCAAATGCAATATCGGGTCCCCCTTAAAATGATAAATGATCAGACCATAAATCTTTTGTGACTGTTTATGACATTAATCAACAAATTATGCGGATCCTAGATGTGTCGAGGATGTTATGTTTATGAACAAAACGTTACGTTTGTATTTTCAACATTGTTAATCATTGCTACGTGTATGTTAACAAATGAAAGTTCTGTAATTATTTTAATTCTTCAATGCTAAGTTAGTAAGTATTCTTTTGGATATCATCAAATTGTAAATCTCTAGTCAGATTTTCAGTGTGTTAACAACTATGTATCAAAGATGTTACGTTCATGTACAAAACATTAACGTTCTTATCTTGTAAACATTGTATACCCATATAGCTACTTTTGAAGAATGAATGTTCTGTAATTGTCTTTTATCCTTCATCTCTATTAGATTTTCAGTGTATTAGCAAGTAGATGATGTATATGTATCACAGACGTTATGATGTATATGTATCACAGACGTTATACATTCATAAAAACTTTTCTTTTGGTCAACATAGGGGTAGATCCTCTTCTATACTTTCCATCATATACCCCCCCTGCATAACGAATTTCAACAATATTCAATATCCAAAGCAATATCATCACTACAATATGCCCCAAAATTGAACTCCCCACCCCACATAATCGCAAATTGACACGACAGCTTCATTCCAATTCAATTTATTTCATCCAAAACGGTCCTGTGATACACCTTCCCCAATCAAACACATTTGTCTTGCATTTGATCATCTTCTACTCTTCCCTAGAAAAAAATCATTATGATACCAAATCCCCGGGACCAAATCTAAACACCATGCCATGGAATTCACCATATCACGTCCAAGCTCACATAATTTGGGCGCCCCATTCCTTTTTTAAAGGAATTTTTATTCATTTAGATCATGTACTTTCTCAAGGAAATAGATGTTTACAACTCTGTACCCTTTTTTTGATCAAAACACCCAACAATCATGACAGTAAGTAGTATATTTTCAGAACTTCCGTGTACCAAATAATGGGAGTAACAAAGACTATTGTTATAGTAACCCGATTTTGGGATAATTCAAACAGACGCCATGCATAATTACAATTATGATTTTGGTTTGTGCAATTTAGTAAGATAATCCATATGTAATATCATGAATCGGTCTATATTGCGAAGGACATAATGTGAATGTGAATAGCTGTGAATAAGAGTGTCATAGGCATAGCATAGTATACAAATATTGACTGCTATGAGGGGCATGGTTAAAATTATAGGCCCAAGGTGATCTCAAAACCATGACTATGCCCCGAGGCGTAGCCGAGGGGCATAGTCATGGTTTTGAGATCACCGCGGGCCTATAATTTTAACCATGCCCCGAATAAAAAGCAGTCAATATTTGTTTTATATAAAATCTTAAGATTCTTGTCATATGTTTGGTTAAAAGCATCGATTTTGGGAAGAGAAATTAATTACAATATGCGATTTCTGCGTGATTATAACGCGTGAAAACATCAACGCGTGCGTAATATCATTTTACGCTGAAAAAAACGCGCAGTTTGATCGTGACGCACGTGACTGGTCCATAGTTCATTTCCATGGACCGGTCCATAGTTCATTTTGCGGGCATAGTTAATTCAATGACTGCACTTTCAACCAATCAGATGACAGGAATCTATATATGAGGTATATATAACATGGTATGGTCATGCGCGTATTTTGGGGGGGGGGCTTTGGGGGCGCCAGCCCCCCGGGGTCAAAGTAGGGGGCGGCAAAAACGAAGGGGCGGCGGAAGAATAAGGGGCAGCAAAATCAGGGGCGGCAAAAACGAAGGGGGCGGCAAAACGAATTAGCAAATAAAAAAGGGCGCAAAATTGAAAAAGCATAAAAAAATTTTTTTAAAGAGGATGCTTTTAGGGCGTTAGCGCCTAATTTCAGTGTTTTTTTTGTTTTTTTTTTTGCTCTTCACTTTTTCAAACGACCGTGAAAAAAATTGGGTCAACCTTTTCGGGCTTTTAAGGAAGGGGCGGCAAAATTGTTTCTTCTTCAGCCCCCGGGGTTAGGGCGGCCACGGTACGCCACTGATGGTAGGCTTACTCGTAGCTACTCGTCGTTGCGAAACAAGATAGTTCTGTATTAGGGGCTGTGCAATAATTATGAGCCCTGGGGGAGGTTAAAATTGGGGAGGGGGACAAGAAATTTTTGGCAAGCCGAAACGGGGGGGGGACGGTACGGAAACGCTTAAATATGCAAATTTTCTTGCTCGCTGCGCTCGCAACATACGGTCTAGACCATTTAAGGTTTGGAAATTGGGATCCCAAAAAATTTGGCATGTTCAAGGGGGGCAAAGACTTTTTGGCGGGCCGAGAGGGGGGGGGGGCAAGCGATATTTTGGCGGGCCGGGGGGGGGGGGCGCCTTTTGGCGAGCCGTTTGGAAATTTTACCCCCGGGGGCGCTCATAATTACTGCACAGCCCCTTAGTGTAGTTCTATTTCGAACCAACATTCCTTTAATTGAGAGCCCTTTACTGCTATTATTTGCCCATGAATTTACTGGAAGTATTATATTAGGCCCATGAAAGTCAATTCCGAGTTTATCGTCCCTTTTTTTTCCCGGGTTGGTGAGGTGACTTTTTCATTTTTCATTTTTCATTATTTCACCAGATTTCATTATTGACCTAAAATGCGTGTTGATTTAAAGCCACACTCATACATGTTATTTATAAACAGGTTTTTATATGGGTAGGGACTAGAAAAGTTAGAAAAGAGCCTGGTTTTGCTTCCAAGTTATGAATTTATATGTTTTACAAACAAAAATATATGTTCCCAATTGCTAAAACTGGTGAAAACACCGATACTTTGAAAATAATGAATTATTTTGGCATTTTTGAAAATTTGACGCGGGTGTATTTGGTTTCCAAAAAGTGACGCGGGCGGGGGACGATAAACTCGGAATCGACTTTCACGCGCCTTATGATAATGTAGCCTATTCTGCATTACGTATTTCGTTTCTTTAGCAAAAGTGACTGAATTGAGTTGAATCATGTCGATTCATGAACCATCTGGTCGGTTTAAGGTGGATATGGGGCATTTTTAATTTATAATTTTGAAATAAATATCATAATTTTATTTGCTAATGTCAATTGAGTGAAATAAAATATGAAAACTTTTTTTTTGTTCTGAAATCATTGACAATAAGCATGAGAGTTCATTTTACGCGGTACAAAGTTGATGTGCGAAATTAGGAAAAAGTGCCGTTTGAACTTGAACTAAGTAAAGTTTTCTTTTTGCCAATATTACTGATTCTACTATAAATCACATTTACGCCATTGCCCCTTTAATTTTTCTGAAACGCAAAAATGCAATAAATTGCTAAAATCATGAAAGTCGATTTTACGCAATGCAAGCTTGATATGCGCGATAATGTCAAAAGTCGTTTTATTTCTGGACGATTTAGTTAATTGGGCACAACGTTTGAACACCGAACTAGTAAGAAACCATGCAAGTAGAGCCATTCCATGTCAACTCCAGGGATGTGCACCGCAGCACCTCTTCAATTTTTTTTTCTTTTTCTGTGTGGTGGTAGATACTGATGAGAAAGTGAAATCCTGAAAATGTGAGCTTCATAGTCCATTTCGTTTTCCCGTGGCATCAATTTGAAATTTAGGGGGTCAGCGTAAAAATGTGTCGCAACGCGAAAGACGATGTTTGGAGGTCCATAAATGTATAAAGGGAACCCCAACAACTTTGAAAAGTATGTATCCCGGGGTACTTTTTTGTGTGGAATTCTAATCTGGCATCAGAAAACTTATAACTCCTTTACTTTAAAAGATAGGGCCCTCAAAATGCAACTTCGTCCATCCAGGACCAACTTCGGGGGGTCAGAACTCCAAAAGTAAAAATATTTTTTTCGTCCATTTTTTTGCCAGTCAGAGCCCTTTGGTAGGACAATACTCTTATCCCATATGGAGCCTATTAGAATACTTTTAGCTGAGATATTACCCATGCAAAACTCCAATTGTACATTTTTTGTACATTTTGACCCCCCTGAAAACCAATGTCAGACAATTTGCCCCACCATCAACTTCAGGTATGTTGAAAATATGTTCTTGGACAACATTTCTGAGAGATATTGGCTTTGGGACTTGATGACTTTGCTTTAAAAACATCAGTTAGGTTTGCCTACTCACATATATGTCATTCCAACCACATCAACAAAATGGGTTGGTTGGTCAGTGGTCATCCCCTCAAATTTTGCTGAAAATCATTTCTAGCATATCTCTATGAGCATAATGAACACATGAAAAAAAATGAATGCTCAACTCCAAGCGGTTTTGGAGATATGGCTTGTCAAAATTTGGCCCAGGCCCCCACTTTTTGCTCTCTCAAGTCACGTTGTTGAATTAGTAGCGTATTGGAACACTCATATTTGACTTTGCAAAAAAGATATTATGCTGAAAAGTACTAACAGGGGTGACTTTAACCCAGAAAAACATAATCTGGCCTCAGAAACAGTGCGTCTTATCTACTTAAGGGCTGGGGTATGAACGTTTGGACAGTATTTATTGTGGGACATTAGAGCACATCAGACATATCGAATTGCATTCTGAATTCGAAGAATGTCATTCTGATATCAAATAATTTTCATTTTTTGAAAATCGCAATTTAATACACATTTTATGACATTTTTGATATTTTAACAGTACTTGAAGTAAACTTTATAAATCTGATGATTTATACTTAAAGTGTATGTTTGGATGAAAAGCCGACGATCAATTGAAAATTTTGACCTTTCGTATTGAAGATATGGATTTTTTCCCAAAACACCAAAAAAAAATAGGTCTTTTTGGGAAAAAAATCCATATCTTCAATATGAAAGGTCAAAATTTTCAATTGACCGTCGGCTTTTCCTCCCTGCTACATACACTTTAAGAATATGTCATTAGATTTATATAATTTACTTCGAGTACTGTTATATATCAAAATTTGAAAAATATCAAATTTTTATAATTTGTCATAAAATTTGTATTATATTGTGATTTTCAAAAATGAAAATTATTTGATATCAGAAAGACATGCTTCGTATTCAGAATGCAATTCGATAGGTCTGAGGTGCTCTCATGTCCCACAAAAAAATACTGTCGAAACGCAATAAACGCTCATTTTAGATCCCTTAAGAGTTATGGGTCTCTCAAAACCTTGTTTCGTTTTGTCAAAATTTTATTTGTCAAAACGAAACAAAAAGAGGTTTTGAGAGACCCATAACTTCTTAAGTAGATAAGATACAATGTTTCTGAGTCAAGATTCTGCTTTTCTGGGTAAAAGTCACCCTAGGTGATACTTTTCAGCTTAATATCTTTTTCGCAAAGTCAAAATATGAGTGTTCCAAAACGCTACTAATTCAACGACGCAACTTGAGAGAGCAAAAGTGGGGCCTGGGCCAAATTTTGACAAGCCATATCTCTAAAACCGCTTGAGTTAAGCATTCATTTTTCCATGTGTTCATTATGCTCATAGAGGTATGCTAGAAATGATTTTGAGCAAAATTTGAGTGGATGACCACTGACCAACCAATCCATTTTGTTGATGTGGTTGGAATGACATATATGTGAGTAGGCAAACCTAACTGACATGACTGATGCTTTTAAAGCAAAGTCATCGAGTCCCAAAGCCAATATCTCTCAGAAATGTTGTCCAAGAACATATGTTCAACATACCTGAAGTTGATGGTGGGGCAAATTGTCTGACATTGGTTTTCAAGGGGGTCAAAATGTACAAAAAATGTACAATTGGAGTTTTGCATGGGTGATCATGGTGATATCTCAGCTAAAAGTATTCTTCTTTTTTTTTTTTTTTTTTTGTTGAAGTTTTTTATTCCCTGTTCTTGGAACTGGTGGAGGGAGAAAAAACATACACAATTGGCCACCAGTTCCCAACGATCATGAATTAAAACATAATATTATAGTCAAAATGTTTAAGAACAGGTACAAAGGACAATCACAAAAGAGACAAAGACGATGGACAAAGAGAACGTTCACTCTTACAAACAAAACACAAGCACTAGTCTTGTGTCAAACAAGTGCACACATTACTTGGTTACACCCATCTTGATCCTGCCATAATCAGTTTGAAAATAATTGAAGAAAAGGACAACAAGTATTCTAATAGGCTCAATATGGGATAAGAGAATTGTCCTACCAAAGGGCTCTGACTGGCAAAAAATGGACAAAAAAATTTACTTTTGGAGTTCTGACTCCCCGAAGTTGGTCCTGGATGGACGAAGTTGCATTTTGAGGGCCCTATATCTTTTAAAGTAAAGGAGTCATAAGTTTTCTGATGCCAGATTTGAATTCTACACAAAAAAGTACTCCAGGATACATACTTTTCAAAGTTGTTGGGGGCTCCCTTTATACATTTTATGGACCTCCAAACATCGTCTTTCGCGTTGCGACACATTTTTTACGCTGACCCCCCCTAAATTTCAAATTGATGCCACGGGAAAACGAAATGGAGTATGAAGCTCAAATTTTCAGGATTTTACTTTCTCATCAATATCTACCACCACACAGAAAAAGAAAAAAATTGACGAGGTGCTGCGGTGCACATCCCTGGAGTTGACATGGAATGGCTCAGTAAAGTTTTTCTGTTAGCCAAGATGGGACTGATTCCAGTGTATAGTATTGTTGCCATGATCTCATTAATTTTTTTCTGAGAAGCAAAATTACAATAGTATAATTGTTATAGTTACATCTACACTGCGTTGTACGGTGTAATAATAATTTTCCCAGATGCTTGCCTCTAAATGTAGGCCGGGCCTATATAATTATGAGTCCATTTATTCATGAAAAGAGCTACCCCCATAAAACTTTTTGGTATAGCCTTTGTGACTTTCGACACACATACACAAGAGTTCTTTTGTTGTTCTCTGTATCAGGATTATTACATCATTAAATGCTAGGTACTGATGAAGAGTATAACCCACTAAATCTTGCTGCTAGTGAGTGTTAATGATTTACTGTCACACAGGTATGTAAATTTGTCAAACTATTTGTTGAGTAACTTTACCTTTTAGATGACATATCTTGGTAAGATACAAAGGAATTTTGGCAAGAAAGATGAAATTTAAAAACAAAGATCTTCTCCCGGGGATCTTCTGTTACCGCCTACATGGATATTAGCCTACTATGTATGATGATCTTGCGCTCATGTAATGAGGTATGTTATCAGTTTAAAGATATTATTTCCTTTTAGATGTAGATTTATCATTAATTTGATGATATAAGATAAAAGTATTGTTTCAGTTTAGATTTTAGACACTTTCAAAATATTTAAGTGTAAAGTATTTCGTATGTGTGTGGCTCACTATATTACATATAGGCCATGTTAGGAGCTATTAGGTTAACAGAATTGCTATAATTAACACCCAAAAGTGCTTTCGAGTGCTTTTCGAAACTAGAACTTTTGTTCAGATTATGTACGACAGTCACATTTTTAATGCTTAGTTTAATAAGATTTGCAAATAAAAGGCTATAGGTAGTTTATGGAATTTAGTCTTTTGTTAAATTGTCAAACAAGAGATTTGCATTTTAGCTTGGAACTTCTCTATACAGTGTATCAGTGTAATAACTCATAAGGAAGTGCAAATAGAGGTCAAGTGATGGTGTCATAAACATCTCAAAAAAGTAACTAACCCCTTTAAATAATGGCCATTATTAAAAAACGGGCGATTGTATTACAAATCTGTAAAATGCGTTGGAAGCAGAATTTATTTCTTCGCATTTTGACACCTCGTTTGTAGCAATTGTCTGAATATTGACGTCACAGCGTACATTTAAATCAATGTATTCCAAGATTTGAAAGTTGCAGTAAATTCTCATTGATTTGTATTCAGTATAATGGAAGGAAATCTGTGCAATGATATCTGAGTGTTTTTGTATTGTTGTAAGTGCAACTTTCAAATCTGGACCACACTACATTAAATTAACCGATGTTTTATCATTTTCTGGGCTATCGTATCAAATGAGGTGTCAAAATGTGCAGAAATAAATTCTGCTTCCAACGCATTTTACAGATTTGTAATACAATAGCCCGTTATTACTCTGAATAATAGCCATTATTTAAGGGGGGTTAGTTACTTTTTTTGAGATGTATAGTAACAGAATACATGTAGAAAGACCATATTTAGATACAAGTTGTTGTTTATGTTATGATATTAATATATAGGTGTTATATTTCAAAGATTAATACGATACATAAATTTTGATTTTACTATATATCACGCCACACCCCTTTTAATTTTTTAGAAAAGCAAAAATGCAATTTTTAATCATCAAAGTTGATTTTACGCAATGCAAGCTTGATATGCGCGAAAATGTCAAAAGGGGTCCAACTCGTTTTATTTCTGGACGATTTAGTTAATTGAACATAGCGTTTGAACCTCGCCCCGCGGGGAACCCCGAACTAGTAAAGAAACCTGATCGTGTGCAAAGGTATCGAGTAAGTCTCTGATGTAGGCCTATAGACGAATCCAATTTCACGCATTCCTATACCTCAATGGCTGCCAAAGTTGGGTACCCGTCGGCTCAATCTCACCTAAAATGTGAAATAATGCGGCCTTGGAGGGTATTTTTTAAAATACCCTCCAAGGCAGTTTAAAAACTGCATTCTATCACTCGTGTTAAACGTAGACAAAAGAATGATGACAGTTTACAACACAAAATAATCTAACATCGATTTTTAGCTTTTTGGTGTTGCGGGGACCCAAAGATGGCCGACCAAATCCTGACCATGTATGACTTGGCTCGTTGGATTCGTCTATATAATAAAAAATATTCATAATAATAATAATAATATAATAATATCGTATACTCGCATGGTCGAGCAATATTCATCAACTCAAATAGGGTTTTTAAGGCCATTGCAATTACACAATGTAGGCCTATCACTAAAAATAACGATTTTCCATTTATTCAAACAAAAACAATATGCCACGTTGGTAAATACCCGAAGGTCTATTTTCTTGAATAGGCAATACACACTCAGAACTTTAGTCATCAGCTTCTATTGTATGCATAATCGCGCTAAAAGTTGATCGATATAATCAAAGAGGTTTTAAATAGAAATAGAGTCGCAATAGATTATATAATCTTTTGTTCGTTTGATGCCGATTAGAAGTTGCGACAGGCTATTCATAAAAGTGGTACCATTGTTTCGAATAAAGGGTTCCGCCATTAAATTGGTCACTGATCCGGCATCATATTAACGCTCTACACAACAGGCGAGTATCAATAAGTGACCACACTACAGTCATGTGTAAGGGCAGTCATGTGTAAAGTGGTACCATTGTACTCATGTATTCCAAATGTGTGCTTGTGTGGGTCTGAAGACTATAAGGAGGCTTTAGCTGTCGATGCAATCATCTTTACCACCCACCTGACGATAGGTGTTTCATTTAAATAAATTGAATGCTCTTGGTGATCGATTACACATTAGAATGTATGAAGGCTGCCATTTCCAGTCCATATACATTATCTATATGACACCGTATAATGGTAGTCGCTATACGTATACATGTAAGTATAAGTATAGGCCTATAAAGGTTGTTTTTAAGAAATTTCCATTTAATTTTATTTTAAGAAGGAGATTGGTATAGAAATAGTGGCGTATCCAAAGAGGGGAGGGGGTTGGGGAGGGACAGATTCACCTCTGTGAGAAGTCTTGGGAGGGGGGAGGGAGGAAGAGGAGAGGAAGGGATATGGAGAATGAGAGAGGGCTGGAGGAAGGGATAATAAAAACAAGTAGATAAATAGAAATATAAGGAAAATGATGGGAATGAGAGAGGGAGAGTGAGAGGGGACAATGAGAGCGAGGGAGTGATAAAATGTAGGCCTAGGAAAGAATAAGTACGGAAAAGAAAGGAATGATGAATACATTTAATAATAATTATTAGGCCTATATAATAACTAAACACATAACAGCACTGGGCAGCCATTCGACGATGTCAATGCCTTTATTCGTTACGTAATTAAAACGCCCAGTCAGATGTATTTCACACCTACCAAACACAACTCACCCAATTTCGCAAACTGGACGTTGAATGTACACTCTCATGAATATTGATTGGCAACATTTTCCAATATGTCAGCGCTCTAATCGGAAACAATAGAACAATAGACCCTGCAGAGCGTTGGATATAATAATGTTGAAATCAGCACAATAGAAGCAAGGGGGTGACACTAAATTCACGGTTGTTCTATTAGCAACGCAAAACCTATGAAAAATCCCGCTGGTTTACTAGCTAGAAAGTGAGGCCAGTTATCGATCCGTTATGAATAATTCATGTTCGAACCCTTGGATCATGTTAATTGATATTGGCAAATAACAACGTTGTTAGTTTTGCGAACTTTGCCTGTTCAATGAGAGTATAGCGCGCCCCAATACATCTGGGCACAAACCAGACGAAAACGATCCAGTTTAATGAAATGGCGGACGGGTATTCCCATCAGGCACCAGTGATATGTTTTTTCAAAGAAAGTCTACTAATTTGATATGAAATGACATTTTGCAATAGCAAAGTCAAAATTAGGACTTGCTGTCAATAATATGAAGGAAATATGTGACAGAGGCAAGGTGTGAAATACAAGTAGTATTTGAAGTTACAATAACCTTTGATACCCGACCTGACCTTCCATCATGGCGCCTTATTCGTCTTATGTATTTCTTTTATGCTCTCAAGTAAAATAAAATACCAATCTGCACTAAGCAGACAGAATGTTACTTGGCTCCCTGCATGAATTATTGATTTTATACGGAGGTAAAGAAATGCACAGTTGACTATAGGACTATGCAAGCCGTGCAACAATACTCCAAATATTTACGGTAAATCTGAATAATGGTCACATGTTGGCATATCATGTGTTCGGGAAATCACGTGGCAACATTTTAAGATTTCAGGCTTGTTTACTAGTTAATTGCCATTTGTACTCTTTATTATTTATCTTTGTTAATTAACATATATTTTAAATGCTGATAAATCGTGGTTGGCTGCCCATGATATCTGTTAAATTCAATGTTTTATGAATATAATTCTACCACGCAGAGGGGGTTACGCAGCAGAATTTCACACCACCTGACTTAGCTAGATTTCGAAGCTCTGCTCTTCAAATTCATGTAAATTTCAAAGTTTATACACTTAAATATTTAATATGATACTAATTTTTTGTTATAACCAACTGGTACACGAAATATACTAGCTTATTACCTATACAGAAAGGTGATTATCAGCCTTCACTCAGCAATTTGACATGCCCGGCATATGCAGCCATTCTCCGTCTGGATAACATGACTGTCGCCCTCAATACGTCTGGGCACAAATTCAAATAACAATACGCTATTTACATATCAATGCGGCCTCATGCTAATTAAAGCTGCCGCTTCCAGGAGTTCTTCTATGATAGAACTTATCCAGTCCACGTCATTCATGTGTGACCTCTAACGAAAGGCGCTGGTTGCCGTAGTATTCCTCATTCAAACCAATTCAATGTACGACCTCGGAGTTACCTGCATGACTTTGGCGGGCTATTTTGAAACAGTCATGGTCGCACATGCAGGTACTTCTTTTGAAAAAAATCCTAAACAAAGATGTGTCAGTTAAAAACATAGTGCTTGGATAAACATTTAAAAAAAAATCCTGGTGTTAAAATTAGGCATGGAATTGTGTTTTTTAGTGTAAGAATTTTGATTTTCATAGGGCTTAACTTTAGTTCACCACGTAAACTTATGGCTCAAAATTCGGACCGCTCGCCAATAAGTTTACTGCTTTCTATGTTTTGAAATTTGTTGACGTTTTAACGATCCCCGATTCCCGGTCGCTTATTTTAGCCGTGTCACGTCACATGCATGACGCTGGTGGGTACCAACCAAACTTCAGAAGAAAAAAAACCTCGATCGCCGATAACGATGTGATATGGGACTTACATAGGATTACACAGAGATATTTCTTGCCAAAATTTGACCATTTCTAGGCAAGTTGGCCCTACTTTGTCTGCGTTATATGAAAAAGGACAGTTGTTACGAGCCGTACTTGACTCAAGGCCAAAATCACCTTTTACCCGAACTCACACGAATGCACAACACAAATACACTGTTCGTTTAAGCTAACAAAATCTAAGTCTTTAATTGAAAGCAAGTTTCGTTTGGTACAATATAATGACTACAAATGCACATATACATTAATCAAATATAATCACTCTTTATCTATTTTGTACTTAGCCAGCATTCTTCTTCTTGGTGATCATAAAGTTCTTGTAATGTTCTGGACGACTGATGTAATATATCCCTATTCACTTGTCCTGCGACAATAAGCGAAGTCCTTTGTACACTTGCATTGATAACTCCTTGCGTATAAAATCCTTACACGAAAATGGTGTTCTCCAAACACGTTTACAACTCCTTGCGCAATTCTCCTATACTAAACTCCTTGCGCCGTCCTCCTATGCTAAACTCCTTGCGCCGTTCTCCTATGCTAAACTCCTTGCACAGTTCTCCAAATTTAACTCCTTGCGCTGCTTTCTCCAAACTTGGTGCTATTTCCACCTTTCACACAATATCTTCAGGAAGCAGGACTGCGATGCAGTTGTCCCCACTTATTTTGACAGTTGCGTTGAATCAAAATACCAGACTTCAGCAAGTCGACAGAAGAATATATTTCCTTTCTTGGAAGAATAACGTTCTTTGACGTATTCTAGATCTTCTCCGACAACACTGGTAAATAGTAGCACTTTGACTACATAAAATATTTCTGGTTTGTAATTTCCTTTCTTTCAAGGAATTGGACTGTAAGCATAGCCCAGATCAACACTATCAACTGTGACAATTATTGTGTTTACATTTCTTATATATCAAGCATGGAAAAAAAAACCCATTCTATTATGGGCCATTTACTACCTTCACATTATGCTCAATCTGGGAAATTCCAAAGTCTTAATTATAACATAAACCTTTCACATGACATCACTTCCTGAGGGGAAAACCCATTACATCACTTCCTGAGGGGAATCCCATATATGATGTCATCTCTTTACAATCTGAAGGGGGTTTCCAAATATTCCAAATTAGATATGATTCAACTTGTTTTGCTCAATTTGAGAGGGAATTCCCTAAAATGTCATCACTCATGTAACTTTGTAAACAAAGATAAATCATCAAATTAAATTACTCAGGGCACATCACACAGTCTTAAGTAAGTATAAGTGCAACGCTTTTGATGTTTTGATGTTTTGGGAGACTGGGAGGGTTCAGAACAAAAAAATGATGGAGCCTATTCTTGACTGTAATATTACTTCAACCAGTTGCCGTGCGGTAACAGTCTTATAAGATGGACAGATAGTATCAGTTTGTGAATGAGGACATCGTATAAGTTCCTTGTACTAGCTTAACTTCGCCCACGAGCTTTTTTCGGAATTCATTTTTAGCGTTTCAAACTAATATAGTTTGCTAAATAAAGATATTTCCCACCTCTGTAAGGCACATCGTGTGGGTCTATATAAGAGTATATATTATAGTTTTGTCAGAATATCCGTTTTGATTTCACCTTTTTTCACTTGCGACTGCCAAAATGTCCAACTCAGTACTTCATTTCTAATATAACCAGCAGAAATAATCGATATTTCTATTGTAGCTTGCGAAATCATCCATCCATGGGTAACATTCGCGGCAGTGATTTTGACAAAATTGGTAGTCGGAATTGAAAAATGGTGCAATCAAAACCGTAATTGTGACAAAACTTTTATAATATAGCTCATTGTGATGTGCGTTAGAAAGTTGGGAAAAATCCTTCAGTAGCGAACTATATTACTCTGAAAAGCTAAAAGGTTGATCAAAAAAAAAAAAAGAAAAAAAAAAAGCTCGCGGGCCAAGTTGAAGCCTATCAAACTCGGAAATACACTAAATGACTAAATGACGTTTAACACTAGGATTTGAAAATATTATATATAGTATCAAGCATATAGTTTTTCCAGACATTTACTGAAAAAAATTGTTGCTTTTCATTTGGCCGAGAAAATTAATTTATAAGTGTAACTCAAGATTTTACTCATTTCAACACTAAATTCGACCATTTGTATTGCCTAAATGACTGAGTGGGTCTTGTACAACAATAGCCATCGGTCGACTAGAGTTATGAGTGTACGTCTCATTTTAATCTCGGAAAAGAAGATTTGATTTATAGAAAAGCGACGCTGCATAAAGTACTAATTATGGCTGCTTTAGACTTCTAACGAATGTTTGATGAATAGTAAAATGAATAATATATTTCTACCAGAAATTCGACATAACATATAATTGATTTCCGTCAACACAACATTCGTTAAAGTTGTCGTCATCAAATGTACTGCAGAGAAAGGTCATGGCCCCTAATACTGGGGTGTTACGAGTCGTACTTGACTCAAGGCCAAAATCACCTTTTACCCGAACTCACACGAATGCACAACACAAATACACTGTTTGATTAAGCTAACAAAATCTAAGTCTTTAATTGAAAGCAAAATATGATTGGTACAATATATGACAACAAATGCACATACAAAAATAATCACGCAATCACAATAATATTTTAACTTATTAGTACTTAGCCAGCATTCTTCTTCTTGAAGATAACAAAGTTCTTGCAATGTTCTGGACGGCTGATGTAAATATCCTTAATCACTTGTCCTGCGAAAATCAGCGAAGTCCTTTGTACACTTGCACGTATAAAATCCTCACGCAAAAATGGTGCTGCTTACTCCAAACAATGATCTCCTTGCGCTGTTTTCCCTAAACGCTTATCTCCTTGCGCTGCTTTCTCCAAACATTTATCTCCTTGCGCTGCTTTCTCCAAAAATGGTGTTTCTGTCACCAATCACTCTTTCTCCAGGGAACAGGCTTCTTTAACACTGCTCCGCTGTATTTGACAGATGTGTTGTTTTTATAAACCCAGCAAACTCCAGTAATTCGACAGAAGAGCTTTAATCCTTTGATGAGGAAGAGCACATTTGTGTACTCGAAATATCCTTCATTGCTGTATTAAAATAGCTCAATTATTGGCTATGTAAACTGGTTAAAATGTACTTCTATTTTTGAAGTACCAAGACCAACATAACATACACATGTGGAGTTTTACAATCTCCCATGACATTCTGTCATAATAAAGGCTATTGCAGCCTGTCATATCTGCATTCAGATGATAATAATTGTAACATTTTCCATAAAGTCCTTCACAATCCGCAGTAGACCCTATATCTTATTTTGGTCCATTTTCGTAACTTTGAAATAACTTCCAGCTTGTCGGTGAAAACCTCCATCCATCTTCATCGCTTAGAGGCTGTTTTAAATAGCACTGTAGGAAACTCATGATCTTCATGGCCACACCCAGTAATACTCCTTCACAAACAACTCCTTGAGTATCCCGATTTTAACTGGTTAACATTATTTACTCTCTTTTTGAGAGCTATAGCCTTATCCATTCACATTACAATCATATCGATACAGGTCTGCCTAGAATTATTGCAAACATGATGTTTTGTAGCAAATCTTGGATTTTCCCAATGTTCTAATAACAGACATTAACATTTCACCTTACATCACTTCCTGTGGGGTTTTCCCACGATGTCATTCTTTCTTTACAGTCTCAGAGATTTTCCCCTCGACATAAATTGTCTTAATAAATGATGTTGTTATTTCTATGATAGGGGTTTCCCAGAAAAGTCTTAATATTACAAACTATTGCATGATTATAAAGGTAAATTCCCCTATTTCATGAAACAGAATTATACAGGGTACATCACAGGGGTTAATTACAAAAGTGCTCAGACTGTGTTAAAACCTACCCCCATGTATTCTTCAGATCATAAAGATTCAGAAAGAGAATAGTTTGACCTATCTGCGATGTACCGTTTTCGAGTTATAAGTAAAAATGTCAAAGGGCAAGTTTTGACCTCTACAGGGGACAAATTTGAAAAATTGCCCGATTTTAATCATTATTATGTTCTCAGAATCTTCCTTCCTATACTTTGTACAGAGTTGAAGAGTCCAATATAATCAACATTTGGACTCAAAACTTGGACTGTGTTGATAGGCTAATTTTTTCCCCAAAAATTTTGTTTTCTACAATTTTTTGACCAAAACTTATTTTTGACTTGCTCATTTTTGAACAAAAATCACATTTTTGTCCAAAAAATCACATTTCTTTTACCAAAAATCACATTTTATTTTTTTACCAAAAGTCATGTTTTTGAGCAAGAAAAGATTCTGAAAACATAATAATGATAAAATTGGATGGTTTTTTCACCCAATACTCAAATTTATTGGTCTCGCTATGAGTTTAAAATATTGACTCGACTTCGTCTCGTCCAATATTTTAAAACTCATAGCTCGACCAATAAATTTGTGTATTGGGTTAAAACCATCCAATTTTATATCAAAATTGTCCAGATGGACAATTTACAATGTAAAAGGCCCATTTTTTTGCGTGATTTTGCGGTGTCCGCAGTCTATTGATTTCATGCTCATGCTTACGTAATCAGGTAGACCTATGTGGTATAATTTATACATATATGTATTTGGTATGAAAGACAAAGGTACAATCTTTATGTGATCATAAAGAAATTCCGTCAAAATATTCAGTATAATTATGGGGTCAAAGGTCAACTCATGGTGTCAGTTCATGGTCGTTTATCGCACTATATTCCTGGGACTACCAGATGATGGATGACGGGTACGGCATCATGCAGTTATTGTTAACTATACATGTATGAACACAACACAGGGGCACTCACAATAGGCAATTGAACCCTACTGGTAGCGCTGTGTTGTAGCTATATGGGATGAACTAGTTAGCATCATATATCAAAAAGTATAAAAGCTATGATTTTAGTACTTGCTCTATGTTTCAATTACTTATTCTTTTCCAAATATCTGAATCTTCAACCCGGTACAAGCTTTAATAACGGGGGAACATACATTTTTTTTAAAAGAAATCCTACCATCTATCCAAACTCGCCGTGTTATTCCAATGCACATTTTGCTTCACCGGGCAGCCATTTTTTTGGTCGTATTTGGAAGATTGGTATCATAAAACCGTCATAGGTACACATTTAGTACTTTCTGTCAATCAATTATGGCTAGTACATGTCAATCTTTAAATAATTGGCATAGTCCTTATAATAACGGTGGTCTGCCTTGATGAGTAAATGACAGCAAACAGCTGCAAACCAGTGAAAAATACCCCAAAACTCGGTCAGTGGAGCTCCGCTCGTACATGTCAATAGTGTCATTATCGATTGGATTAGTCGTCCGTAGCGGACAATTCGGTCGCTCATTGGATCAATATTATCAGGTGGTAATAAATTTGCATTGGACAATAGATTACTATATAATGGTTTAGTACTGCATATATCGGTTTAATCTTCAATAAGCGGGTTTATGGCTGGAAAGGTCACGGTGAATATGCCGTGGACGACACTGCACTATGGGTCGTGTCATCAACATATTATTCTCACACCATTTTCACTGTTATATATTTTCTGTGTTGATGATTTTTGGAAACTTAATTCTTCTTCATTATTTTATATATTTCAGGTCGCGTACGTATGTCAAGTCACAACATGGCCGTCGAACCTACCACAGAACCTCTAAAAGTGTTTATCTGGTCAACCGGTCGCTCTTTGTCTAATGCGTTTCTCAAATGCATGACATATGTGCCGGATACTATAGCGTGGCATGAACCGTACTCGAAGATTGGAAAATTCTCTGATGTAGTTGCCAGTAGTGCTATAGTCCCAGATGCGGAGTCCAGACCTGTACGAAACTTGGTAAAGAACCTCGGAGGCGCATCTGCAGTAGCCAAGATAGAAAGTGGGTACGACGCAAGTGACAAAGATTACGATTGGCTAAAAGAACAATTGGAATCTGATTTACCTGATGGAAAGACCATGCTTTTTGTCAAAGATAATGGAGCGATAATTGGTAGATTAGCACTTCATGATAAAATCCCAAAGGGATTTCGTCACACCTTTCTGATACGAAATCCTAAGATATCGATTATGTCTCGCGCAAAGATGTATCTAAAAACACTGCAAACGAAGTCCGTTAACCTTGATGGGCAAAACACCCCTTTCTTTCAGAAAAATGAGTATTTGAATGCGTTATGGAAGTACGTCAAATCTGAGGGTTTGGAGTCCCGCCCTGTTATCATTGATGTTGACGATTTGTTGGAGAATCCGAAAGAAATACTTGAGGCTTATTGTAAAGAAATTGGTATTCCATTCACCGAAGATCTACTGACATGGCCCGCTGGGGATGAAGTCATGACAAAGCTATGGATGGTACCCAAGCAATCCATTCTTATTTTCCGTATATTGGGATTTGGTGACAAAGCCTTTGCACACACCGAGTTTAAGAAACTTCCCGTGCCAGCTTTTGACGGTAGCAGCAAAGACGATGAATTTATGAACATGATCAAGCAGTTTCCATCAACATTACCGATATCAATGGAAGATGTGAAGGAGGTAATCGACAGTGAAATGCCCTACTATGAAGAAATGTTCAGCAAACGGCTAACTGTAAATAAATAAAGAACCAATCATGTACGAATTGTACACCTATGCTGGATTGAACTTTCATATTGACGAACAGTATAAATGCCGTGTTCGGACATCATCTAGTATCGATTTTTTAATTTGTTACTAATAGACTAATTTGATAATAATTAGCCTTTCTGGTAATAGACCAATCGTGTATAGACTAAATGGGTATTACTAAACATCTCAAAAAAAGTAACTAACCCCCCTTAAATAATGGCCATTATTCAAAAAGGGACCATTGTATTATAAATCTGTAAAATGCGTTGGAAGCAGAATTTATTTCTGCACAAATGTTATATTCAATACAATCCGTAATATTTTGGCTAAAAGAAGACGTTTAGTTGGTTTATTTACTAGCCTGGGTTCAAAAGTTATGTCCGATTAACTAAATCGTCCAGAAAACGTGTCGGGCCACTTTTTACATGTTTGCGCATAATCAAGTTTGCACCGCGTAAATATGCTTATCGAATTCAACTTTTAGTGACTATCACTCACTTGTGGACCGCTCTCTTCTGAAGGGCATTAAAGCTAAACCACTTGACGGATATATTTTGTACTTGCTGTCAATCAAGAATAATGCATATATTACATGGAGGCTCAAAAACGGAGTAGGTGGGGCATCTGCAAAATATGTAAGTAAAAAAAAAAAAAAAAAACAACTCCCATATCTGTCCATAACTTTGGTCAGTGGAGCGAGCCAGGGATTTCAAGTGGGTGATTATTGATTGGCAAGTGCCATATTTGGGCATAAGTGCAGTCCACCATTCAATGTGGAGAATGGGCGCGGGCTGGGCTAGACTTTATCGATTGATTTTGCTGGAATAATTTCCTGTTAACCAGGTTTAAGTACTGCAAAGGTCGAATCATGTTTGCTGTGTAGTATATAACTGCACTATGATTATAATGTTTGGACAAGTTCATTCGGAATGTTGGATTCAGCTGTTAACATGGTTCTTTTGGACAATTCCAGTGAAAATGATGTTGACTACTCACATTTTAGTGACGTTTCACCACTACACTAGTGGTTTCATCAGACTGACAACTCATCACATCTGACTGCTTCCTTTTACAGGCAACACGAATCGTTGAGGGCGTGATGAGGTCAAAGATGTTGTTGAGTGAATATGCCCCCTAGTCCTTATTCAGAGTGTCATTTCCTTTTCGGCATATCCAGATGGCTTCTTTTAGCTATCTAGTGGTCTTGTCAGCTTCTCTGTCGATAACTTTTGAGTCCTCCCAATTGATTGAATGATTGGTAGAGGCAACGTGGTCAGTGATAGCTGACTTGCAAATGTCTGTGATAGATAATTTTCAGCTAGCACGAGTGCATGGTTTAGTTTCTACACCTCTTTTGGTGTCCTTTCAAGCGAACGCCGAACAGTCGGCCGCGCCGGTTTCTCCACTATATATACCAGCACGTCATCGTTTTGCTTTGAGATAGGCTTTGTTTTAGGAGTAGCTCTGTCTTGTTTTACTTTCTTGATTGATGGGGTATCCGCAACAAGATAAGGCTTCGCGAATATTTTTCTCCTCTTTTTGCTTGTCCGCTTCCTCAGTAACTAAAGCATCGCTCTGATCTAACAGAGTTCTGACCACTCCTAAACTTTTGATGTAATGGATGGTGGGAGGATACTGACAGGGGAATGACACTAAATTCACGGTTTTTGTATTAGCAGCGCAAACAAACCTATGACACCTATGACGAATGTTCTTGGCTTGCTCTTAACAAAGTGAGGCATGGTATGATCGGTTATGAATAATTCACATCAACTCTTACTCGGCCCATGTGATTGAGGTCACCACATAAAGATGTCGTAAATTTAATGAATCGAACCTGCTGAAGAGAGTAAAAAACGCCCTCTACCACGGTCTAGCCGTGATTTGTTTTTCAAGAAAGTCTTCTAATTTAATAAGGGAATGTCTTTGTGCTATAGTAATGTCGAAATTAGGACTTACTGTCAAACATACGAAGGAAATGCATGACAGGTATAAAATATGAATACAAGTGAGTATTTGAAGTTACAAAAACATGTGATGCATCACGCGACCTTGTATTATAAGGCGCCGTATTTGCCTGTGTGTTGGTATTCATGTCCTCCTCATTGTCCTGTGATATCAATCGTGTATCAATCTTCACTAATCAGACATACATGATGCAGTCATGTCTACAGTAGAATTCATCTCGACCTTTGCAGGACTTAACCCCATTAAAAGCTATTAAACCAAGATAACTCATTGAAGCAGCTCAACTCATTAAATCAGATCTTCTCTGGTTGTGCACAAGTGTCTGTTTTCAATGTGCGACATCGCAATAAAGCTGGTATTATAGCTTCAGTTGGGTAACCGATTATAAAGGAAACGAAAGGAAACAATGGTATGTGTACCTTTGTTCACGAAATGAGACAAAGACCTGCTTTTTGTTAACCAGCATTCTTCAAAATGAGCAACATAATGATTGTTGACTTAACACGGTTTGGAAATAATTTCTTCATATTTTTGGTGTTATCTGTCGTTTACATATCCTTCCTAAAACACAAAAGTGCGACCCTCTCCAAACATCTAAATTAGCTAAAAATTTAGGACATGTTACAAAACTATATTTTCTAGAACCTATTTAGAATAGTTAAAATGTAGCTTGTACCGTTTTTTTGTGGCATCCTTCAGAAGTGAGCGGTCCGATACCAATATTTTCGGTCAAATCCCCATTCAATTAACACGGGGAGTTGGCTAGCTATGCCTTGCCCTCACTCATATTTTACTGATTTCTGAACATCTAACCTAGCTGTAATTGTAGGTTATGTTAGAGAAATATATTTGCTAGAAGTTTGGAGAATAGCTAAAATATTGGCTGGTTATTTTTCACACAGTGATGTTAACTAGGCAAGTGCCCATTCTTCCAACGTACATCATTTGTAGAGGTCACGCGTCAATGGTGAGAGCACTGTGTATTGTGTATAGGAAAACGGACAGTAACTGCAGTATGAATGGTAATTGGCTCCCGGCACGAATTATTGAATTTATAAGTAGGTAAAGAAAATCACACAATAGTGACTACAGTGTTAGAGTAAAGCAATAAACCAAAAAACAATGACTGAGGTCACACTGAGGTTGCAGTGACGTTTCTGGGATTGAAAAGCTCGTGGGCCAGCCTGCAGTATATGCCAAATTTAAGATTGGCGACTGGTTTAGCAGTCAAGTTAGCTCAATCGTTAAGGCGTTCCGACTATGGTGCGAGAGGTTGCGGGTTCGAACCTTGGCGGTGCCTAGTATGCTCTCGTAGAAAAAATTAGCTAGCTTGAAATTCCCCTGGACAAGGAACTCACATCTAATTGTGTCGTTGTAACCCGTACGAAACTCGGGGAGCTAATCATGGTTGCGATGGTTATTTGTGGAATGTCTAGGGTGTGCGCTATTGTAGCAGCAAAGTCCCTGATTTGTTGTTAAAATGGTTTATGGAATGATGTGGGCCGTAGTGGTCAGCGACAATCTGTAAAGTGTGCTGAGGCTTGTGGATCAACGTCTAGGCGTTGTGCCTGTGCGTAGCGCACTATAAATCACTGCACTTTTTTTTCTTTTTTCTTTACATGTAGTTAATTGTCATGTGTATACTCGATTGTTTATCTTGGTCAAATAACATTTCTTTTAGATGCCGATAAATCGTGGTTTACTGCACATCCATCTGTTTGAATTCAATATTTTGTAATGTGATGTGATGAGTTGCTAGTCTGATGAACCCACTAGTGCAGTGGTAAAATGTCACTAAAATGTGAGTAGCCAACATCATTTTTCACTGGAATTGTTCAGATTGAAAATGTTAACAGTGTGCATTTTAATGTCTGGTTATATAAAGGTCATGAAAACATTAAGTTTGGGCAAACATTTTTGTACAATATTTTGTCAACACTTAATAACATTATGTTATGCATCAAGTTTCATAGAAAGCAAAATTATACTTCTACTACGCTACTCAAATTTGGTACACTCACCGGAGCGCTTTCACCGGGTCAACCGGCGTCTGCAGCGGGTGTTATTGTTCTGTTGTTACACCTCCGATGACGTCACAGACGTTGATGACGTCAAACTTGAAGATGTTGTGCCACATCGCTAGTACTACATCACTAGCAACAACAATATTCAGAGCAATTACATTATGTTAAAATGTTTTGCATCAAGTTTCATAGAAAGCAAAAGTATACTTCTACGCTACTCAAATTTGGTACACTCACCCGAGCGCTTTCACCGGGTCAACCGGCGTCTTCAGCGGATGTTATTGCTCTGAAGATTGTTGTTGCTAGCGATGTAGTACTAGGACACCTCCGATGACGTCAAACTTGAAGAGCAATTACATCCGCTGAAGACGCCGGTTGACCCGGTGAAAGCGTTCCGGTAAGTGTACCAAATTTGTGTAATTTTATAAGTATAATTTTGCTTTCTATTTACTTTTACCGCTACATATAAATATACATCATTATATCAAGTTTCATGTTTTCGAAATGTTATTAAAACGTTTTATACATCATAATCCGGCGTTTTAAGTTTTGCTTTAGCTGGGTAGGCATTTGTGTCAGGAAAGAGTAAACGCACCAGTTTCAGCTATTGTCCACTATTGATGCATTTGCATTTAATATACACAGATAATATCAAATTGCTTCAAAATTGAGCAATGTAGTACGTGTCACGCTATTCTTATTTTACATTTAAATAACACAATTCGTGCTTCTGTATAACGGTAACACCCTTTCCTCTTTGTGTATAAACTAAGTGATTTTCAGTTATCCACTATTGATGCATCGGCTGCATTTCAAATGTACAATTCCAAATTATTGTTCACAACATGTACAAATTGAGCAATGTAGCACGCTGTGTCGCTATGGTTATCTTGATCAAAAGTCACGATTCGTACATCACATGGAATTTAAACTTCATGATTAAAATGGGCTTCCAGCAATTGTCAAGTAAACTTAAAAGTAAATGCTATACTATTATATACATCAAGTGATTTCTGTTAATTGCTCTAAAAATCCCAAGCAAAACACGTGTTGGTATACCTGGCTTAAATCCTTGGCGTGATTTGCACCTCATCCAAACACCACGTGTTGGTATACCTAGTTCAAATCCTTGGTGTGATTTGCACCTCATCCAAACACCAAGTGTTGGTATACCTAGTTCAAATCCTTGGTGTGATTTGCACCTCATCCAAACACCACGTGTTGGTATACCTAGTTCAAATCCTTGGTGTGATTTGCACCTCATCCAAACACCACGTGTTGGTATACCTGGTTCAAATCCTTGGTGTGATTTACACCTCTTCCAAACACCACGTGTTGGTATACCTAGTTCAAATCCTTGGTGTGATTTGCACCTCATCCAAACACCACGTGTTGGTATACCTGGTTCAAATCCTTGGTGTGATTTGCACCTCATCCAAACACCACGTGTTGGTATACCTAGTTCAAATCCTTGGTGTGATTTGCACCTCATCCAAACACCACGTGTTGGTATACCTGGTTCAAATCCTTGGTGTGATTTACACCTCATCCAAACACCACGTGTTGGTATACCTGGCTAAAATCCTTGGTGTGATTTGCACCTCTTCCAAACACCACGTGTTGGTATACCTGGTTCAAATCCTTGGTGTGATTTGCACCTCATCCAAACACCACGTGTTGGTATACCTAGTTCAAATCCTTGGTGTGATTTGCACCTCATCCAAACACCACGTGTTGGTATACCTGGTTCAAATCCTTGGTGTGATTTACACCTCATCCAAACACCACGTGTTGGTATACCTAGTTCAAATCCTTGGTGTGATTTGCACCTCATCCAAACACCACGTGTTGGTATACCTGGTTCAAATCCTTGGTGTGATTTACACCTCATCCAAACACCACGTGTTGGTATACCTGGCTAAAATCCTTGGTGTGATTTGCACCTCTTCCAAACACCACGTGTTGGTATACCTGGTTCAAATCCTTGGTGTGATTTGCACCTCATCCAAACACCACGTGTTGGTATACCTAGTTCAAATCCTTGGTGTGATTTGCACCTCATCCAAACACCACGTGTTGGTATACCTGGTTCAAATCCTTGGTGTGATTTACACCTCATCCAAACACCACGTGTTGGTATACCTAGTTCAAATCCTTGGTGTGATTTACACCTCATCCAATCACCACGTGTTGGTATACGGTATACCCCGGCTCAAATCCATTGGATGCACAAACTTCTTTCAAGCAAGCGAAGTTAAAAACAAAATATTGTTAAAGACCATTTTATTTACGAAAATTCAACAATCGACATACTAGATACTTTATTCTTAAGTTGACCGCTATATTTACAAATATGCAACAAAAGCAGTTGTGAATTATAATAAAAGACATTTAACCAATGTTACGAAGCACTCCACATCCTCATGACTATCTTCAAATGAAAGACTACCTTCGATTACGCCAACACAACAATAACAGTTTCAATTCATTTTGAAACCATTTGTTTCTGAAGTAATATATCAATGCATTCATCCAAGTATTGCCTAATCCAAATAGTTTAAGTACAAACATCAACCCATATGATGGCCATTGAAGAGTCACCGCAACATAGAGAATGGCGATATAGTAAGGCAAAAATGTCAAGCCAAAGACGCCCGTTATTAAAAGGAATGTCACCGTAGCCTTTTTGTCAGATTTCCGACGGTTACCTTGCGGGTCGCTCCCTGACTCGTGGGACGACACATCTTGCGCAGCTATTCGGCGAGAATGCTCTTTTGCAATCAGCATGATCCGAACGTAAAGACCTATGATAAAGAAGAACGGAATTACTGCAACCAAAGTCACTGCAAGGGTATGAGAAACGGCAGTTTGTCGATCAAGTAAGGCGAACCAACAGCTTCCAGTTGATTGAAGATACGCGTAACTCTCTCCGTTGAATTGTAGCATTATTGAAAATATCAGTATGCAAACAGTTACAATCCAAGCTCGCTTCTTGGTGAATAATTCTGGATATCGAAGTGCATATACTACGGCGATGTAGCGGTCAAATGCTATTGCTACGATGAAATAATAACTCATAGAAAGTGAGAAGTTCGTTAACATTACGTAAGCTGAGCAAAATGTTTTAGAAAATACCCAAACTTGTAAATCCAATGCTAAATTGTACGGCGTTGGAAATATACCCATGGCACAATTAAGAAGATCAGAAATGTTCAAACAGGTTAAGAATAGTTTCGAATTTTCACTCACAGCGACTTGTTTAGTTCTGATTAAGACACAAACACTCAAAGAATTGGTTCCAATCCCGATACCAATCGAAAGAACGAAGACAATAGATTTAATGATTGATGCAAAAGAAGGATTAGGAGCAAAATAGTCGTCTGAAATACTTGTAAGATTGCTGAAATTCGAATCTATCGTAGCGTCGAACATTTTTGTGTAAGGCTGACCCGATTAAACAGATAGTTAAATTTGATTCGGCAAAGTTATGTTGAGAAACGCGATCCACAAAAGTACAGCTATATCTATATACAGAGACGAGCCTTAGTTGTACCTAAACCATTCAGATCACCAGCGTCAGTAGTGTCTTACGCAATTGATCGGCAGTGAAACTGACATTGACACGTCTGTCATCTAACATTGTCAAGGGCGTGAACAACTTAAAGTGATATATACATGTACACAAAATTATGCAAAACAAAAATAAGTAATACATTTTGCGCAGAGAATTTATTTCGCATGCTTTATATGAGGCAATTTTAATAATATTGGATAGAAAACCCATTTACAATTTTTCAAATAAAACCGTAGAAAGGAAAAGCGCAATATAATACGACCATTATGTTGTACCTGCAGTAGATATTTGCTTATTGAAATCATTTACCGAAATACGTTGCGATGTTTAACTATACAGTGCATGCCTCAGCTCACTAAGTGCTTGATTGAATAAAACCAATTATTCAGAATATCACGGGTAATTCGATTATTAAAAACCGGAATATAGCGTTTAAGGGCTGTTAACTCAATATGAAATATGTTGGATTTTTTTTTTTCATTTGAGGATTGACTGCGATCAAATTTTATTGCCAGCGTATGAGCGTACAACACTAACGAGCAAAATTGATACGTAAATGAAACGACACTATAATGCTCGGTTATTAAATAGGACATTGGAGTTGTGTTTCCTGAATACGGTTGCTCAACAAAATCTGAAGCTAGTTATAGTGTTGTTTTTCCTGACTCTGGATGACCAATGTGCAACATCACACACCGACATCGCCTGGCTAATAATTACTTGGTGCATCAGAGATACTAAAATCAATACCCGGGATCGATACACGTGAATGTGCGATGCACGAGTTTGATATGAGACGAAAATCTTTGGATACCGGGGTAGAAAATGATGAATATTTCCGTAAATGATTTCGTCTAAAGAAGCCAGATGTGGTTCCTTGCACTTGAATATATGTTTTGAATAGATATGATAGTCGTTAGCTAGCGTCTTGAGAAAGAGGCTTGCGTTTTGCACTCAAAATCTGACAATAATTCTGATTTTATATGTGCCGACTATATAGCGCAGTGTATAGGCCAATCGTGGAGGTAGTCTAAAAGCAGATGACATATGGCGTACCATGGTCACTCACACACTAGCGAGGTCAGTCACCCATGGTCACCGGGCTATTGTCAGTAGCATTAGTCAGATGACCTTCGGCCCATTATGCGACTCAAAACTGTTAAACAGGTCGGAACAAAATGGCCATGCGTGGCGGTGGATTCGACCTACCATGGCGATTTCTGCCATGAACATATCGGGGTGATGACACTGTGCATCCGAAACTAGTGTTGTTTTTCCTGCATCTGGATGACCAATAATGTGTAACATCAGAAACTAGTGTTGTTTTACCTGAATCTGGATGACCAATAATGTGTAACATCAGAAACAAGTGTTGTTTTTCCTGAATCTGGATGACCAATAATGTGCAACATCAGAAACTAGTGTTGTTTTTCCTGAATCTGGATGACCAATAATGTGTAACATTAGAAACTAGTGTTGTTTTTCCTGACTCTGGATGACCAATAATGTGTAACATCAGAAACTAGTGTTGTTTTTCCTACATCTTGATGACCAATAATGTGTAACATCAGAAACTAGTGTTGTTTTTTTCTGAATCTGGATGACCAATAATGTGAAACATCAGAAACTAGTGTTGTTTTTCCTGAATCTGGATGACCAATAATGTGTAACATCAGAAACTAGTGTTGTTTTTCCTGGATCTGGATGACCAATAATGTGTAACATCAGAAACTAGTGTTGTTTTTCCTGCATCTGGATGACCAATAATGTGTAACATCAGAAACTAGTGTTGTTTTTCCTGAATCTGGATGACCAATAATGTGTAACATCAGAAACTAGTGTTGTTTTTCCTGACTCTGGATGACCAATAATGTGTAACATCAGAAACTAGTGTTGTTTTTCCTACATCTTGATGACCAATAATGTATTGAGCATATGACTTGTTTTAGCAGCCTACAAGATGAGCACAACCATATTTTTTTAACAAGAATTTGTCTTTAAAAAGACAAAGTTAACGGATCAGGTGTATAGTACTTTGAGCTACTTTGGTAATAATGATTACATTACAAGTTGACACTCGTTGCAATTTTTTATTCGTATTTCTCTAGGAGAGCTGTTTTGATATTCAGTGATGTACTAGTATATAATGCGCGACCTTGTACCACGAGAAATGGGAAGGGACAACAAAGGTTAGTTCCTGTGCCATATAAGTTGGTTATTTGCATAATAAATACAAAAATGCTTAAAATTCTAAACTCGTACTGTGAAATTGCTCAATTTTTAAATATTTTTTAGTCCAGATATTTTCATCATGTTGATATACATATGAATTGTAATATCACACTTTACTAATAATAAAGAGCAGCCTGATTTTATCTGTATGTGTAAAAACCATTAAATTTGTAATACTTGATTCAGAGTTTTTTGATAACAAAAACAGTATACATTCTGTGTATTGAGAGTGTTGACAGTCCATTCTCTCAATTCATTTCATGACATCACTCTAGTTTCTAGGTCAAATCTGTCTCGTTCGAAGGAACTCACCGCTTACAGTTGTTTTTTTTTGGAATATAAATTTGAAATGACTTATTTTGTCAAAAAGGAGTCATTTTCGTTGTCCTCATTATATTAGCTTGCCAATGATATGATGTCCGAGCAATATATATGCCCTTTAAACGTTTTCTGTAAAACGTTTTAGGTTTGCTGGGTGGGTTGTACATATCGTAGCATACATACAGTCAATTATATGCAACACTGGCGCCTGAAATGGGCAATCTTAATCATGTCCCTCATTTAACAAGGCAGGATAGGCCTACATCAGGTCCGAACGCAAATTTGGTGTCATTATGGTCCATATTACTGTGACATTTAAAAAAGGACCCATTCCTCTTCTCCTCTCGCTTTCTTCTCTTTCTAGTCTGTCTGTCTCTCCTCCCCAACTATCACCTGTGCCATCTTTTGAATTATGTGGATATCTGAATTATATTGGATGTTGTATTTCCTTTACCCTTCTCCCCCTTTCACTGCTTTAGCAGTAGGCCTATGATCAACGTGGAAAAATTAAAATAAACGGAACTTCTCCCTGCTCTACTCGCCCTCCTCTCTTCTCTCGATCTCCTCTCCTCTCCACTTCACTCCTCTCCTCTCCTCTCTTCTCTTTGTCCTTTTTCCTCTCCTCTCCTCTCCTCTCCCATCCCTCTCCTCTCCTCTCCTCTCCTCTCCTCTCCTCTCCTCTCCTCTCCTCTCCTATCATCTCCTCGTCTCTTCATCCCCACTCTCTCAAATAATATACATTTAAAATAGATTTGAGTCAGGTAATTTTGCCTGAAACAATTATCAGATTACCAATTCAATGAAAGAAATCTATTAGTTTCACTTCAACGCACTTCTGGTGTTGCATATTACCAAGTTTTAAGGTGTATTTGGGACGAAAATAATTCCCTGTTTAATCTCTACATAATCATGATATGACCGATTTTTGTGCGATTGCACGAACAAGTATACGTAATTCTTGGCAACACGGATTACTATTGATTAATGTATATCTACGCTGGGCTATTTTCACGAGCCACTCCCGCCTAGACTGAAGTACCTATACACCCAAAGCAAGTCAATTGAAGCCGTACAATTTATCGCGAATTTACGACCGTAAAATTTAGACACTTCTTTTGTCTAGATTAGCATCAACCCTCTCATCTCACTTTTTTTCATGTCAGAAATTAACATAACTCCCGAAACCGAAACAGAAGTTATCTTCGTTCAACTTTTCTGTAGTCAACAAAAGACTAGAATAAAAGGATTGTTCACACGTACCATGCTAACACTTCAAAACAACAATGAGATCCGAAACCGGAAACCGAAACAGAAACGATCAGACATCAATGAGAAGCTTACACGACCACACTGAATAAGATGTTGTTACTACTGTCTGTTCAATTAGCTTAGATTCTTGTATTTTTAAGATATTTGAAAAAATACAGAATTGTGGTCAAAGTCATCAAAGAAAAGTGTAAGCACATCCCTAGACCCAACGTGATTTATACTTTTCAAATTCCAAAGTTCAATTTGAAACCCCATTTCTTTTCAATTTTGGTCTTTTCCCGCGATATTTTTATAAAAAGCTGTAGGACGTCGGGTACCATAAACTTTTTTGAATCAATCCATTTAGTGCAATGGGGGACGAACCAGCGAATGTCCAGTTATAATAATTAGATGCGCTGAGATAGTATTTATTCGTCCATCCGTATCAAGAAGTATTGTCAGGCAAAATAGTAATATTTGCCAGTAATTCGTGTTAAAACCACACGTACTGTTGAAACATTAGGGGGCTATCAATTTCTTTAGCAGGGGGTCCCAAATATACGGGGGGTCATAAACTTTTGGGGTAAAATAGGGGGGGTCATAAAAATGTTTGATGACCAAAATGCAGGGAGTCACAAGGTGACCACAGATAGTGGGGTTTATTTTGTTCAAAAAGACTGATTTCAATACAATTTTATAAGTGTATCGGTGGTGGAGGGGTCATAAAATTGTTTTTGCCGAAATAGGGGAATCGCAATTTTATTGACGCCGACTTTTGACAAATTTGGGACCTCCCCCCCCCCCTTCCGAAGAAAATTATAGCCCTCTTACTTTGGAATTATTTATTTATTTGTCTGTTTGTTTATTTATTTATTTGTTTGTTTATTTATTTATTTGTTTATTTATTTATTTATTTATTTATTTATTTATTTATTTATTTATTTATTTATTTATTTATTTATTTATTTATTTATTGTGTGGATAGGTCTGAGAGGGTGTGGGCCTATAGGCCTATTATAAAACTGTTGACGTACGTGTTGATACTACGCTTTATTCGGTACAGTACGCGTATTGTTATAGAGGGCAATACTATGGGCTGTATGCATTGTAATGTACACGAAGTAGCCTGGGTTCGGATCAGTACCCTCCGGTCGTGCACTGTCTATCAGCTATACACACGATCCAATAACAAGAACGGTATAACAATTGAAAAGACAGATCTAATTGTCAGAGGGACAGGTCGATTCCACAACCATTCATCAGTCAGCTACCTGCACAACCGATTCTTTTGTTCTGCAAGGCTCACTCAGTCATTTAATGAGGCAATACAAACGATCGAAATTGGTGTTGAAATGAGCAAAATTTTGAGTTACACCTTTTCAGTGTAAAAATTTTTTTTTTTTCTATATGAAAAGCAATAATTTTCATTTTTTCAGTAAATGGCTGGAAAAACTATAATGCTTGATACTGATTTTTTTTTTTTAAATCCTGGTGTTTAAACTTAGGCCTGAAATTCAGTCATTTAGTGTAAGATATTCGATTTTTATAGGCTTCAGCTCGGCCCGCGAGCTTTTTCTTGGATCAACCTTTTAGCTTTTCAAAGTAATATAGTTCGCTAATGAAGGATTTTCCCCAACTTTCTAAAGCACATCACCGTGAGCTATATATCATAGTTTTGTCAGAATTTCCGTTTTGATTTCACCATCTTTCACTGTCGGCTGAAAAAATTTCTAAATCAACACGTGAAATCTAAAGGCTAGTACTAGCATTTTGGATCGATATCCCTGGGTTTAATAGGAATACCGGCATGGCTATAGTGTTGCCAGAACTTCAATATAGCCAAAGAAATTCCCAGACCTATAGCGCTCCTACTGATCATGTTTAACCAGAACACCCAATTGGGGATTTAATCGCTGGTCGGGCAATTTGCTTTCAATGAAAAATTGACCTGGATAACAACAAAGGAAATATCGACTATTTCTACTGGTTGCTCTCGAGATAAAAGTACTCACCATTGCCTACTTTTACTTAGTTTGACATTTTCGGAGCATAAATGGAAAAGGGTAAAACAAAAACGGAAATTCTGACAAAACTATAACATATAGACCCACACGATGTGCTTTACAGAGGTGGGAAATATCTTTCTTTAGCAAACTATGTTAGTTTGAGACGCTAAAACATGAATTCCGTAAAAAGCTCGCAGGCGAATTCAAGGCCTATAAAAATCAAAAATATCACACTAAAAGACACAATTTGATGCTTAATTTTAACACCAGGATTTAAAAAAAATGTATATTCAAGCACCAAGTTTTTAACTGACATTACTGAAGAAAAACAAATATTGCTTTATATTTGACCGAGAAAATTAATTTCATAGCAAAAAGGTGTATCTCTGAATTGTGATGATTTTTACATGTATCGATCGACTTTTAGCGCGACTAAGCATTTCTAAAGAATTGGTTGTCCAGGCGGCAGACTGTCATACCTATCACCTGATTTTTTAACTTTGATTGTATTATCATGCAAATTCCCCGCGGTGGACAGAATTTTCTTTTTAATTCGATAGGGTCTTTGCCCTCCCTAAGTTCAGAATGGCCCGTCCCACTCGATTTGTGAAAAGGTCGCGAACCCTTTGGGTGGACCCAGGTAACTGCCTAAAATGAGGCAAAATTGAAAAGAAATGGGGTTTCAAATTGAACTTCGGAATTTGAAAAGTATAAATCACGTTGGGTCTAAGGGTGTGCTAACACTTTTCTTTGATGACTTTGACCACAATTATTTATTTTTTCAAATATCTTAAAAATACAAGAATCTAAGCTAATTGAACAGACAGTAAGTTTGATGATGGATATGTATTCATTTTGAGAGGAGTTTGAAAACTAAAACAATGGGCAAATTGTGGAGTTACCGAAAGTTACTTTGGACGTCAATATTGATTTTAATCATACGAAAGGTAGCCAGTAATCATTCAACACCACAGGCACACAGTGTCATCGCCCTGATATCTTCATGGCAGAAAATGCCATGGTAGGTTGAATCCACAGCCACGATTGGCCATTGTGTTCCCACCTGTTTAATAGTTTTAAATGCATAGTGGGCTGAAGGACATCCGACTAAGGCTAAAGACATTAGCCTGTGACATACATACATTCTCCAAGCCACATTTCCCTAACGTAATATGAAATTTATTTTGTCAGAGGCGACGGCGAGGTTCGAACCCACGCTGCACTGAGCCGCTATAATGTAACACCAGCGCCTTAGACCGCTCGGCTATCAGGGCTTGATGGTGTCATGATGAAAATTTAAAAATATAATCGCAATTTCATTACTTCAACATACCACGTGACAAGGAAAGACAGAAAACGTACCATATTTTGGAATTTTATTTGTTTAAAAACATTAATGTGTATTAATAGTGCTCATTTGTTGATAACTGCGTGTTTTATATACAAGTATGGTTTATTATCCACATGTCAATCTTTAAATAATTAGCATAGTCCTTATAATAACGGGGGACCGCCATGATGAGTAAATGACAGCAAACCAGTGAAAATACCCGTACATGTCAATAGCGTCATTATCGATTGGATTAGTCGACCGTAGCGGACAGTTCGATCGTTCATTGGATTAATATTATCACGTGGTAATAAATTTGCATTGGACAATAGATTATTATAATGGTTTAGTACTGCATTAGTACTTATTTGTGGAATGTCTAGGGTGTGCGCTATTGTAGCAGCAAAGTCCCTGATTTGTTGTTAAAATGGTTTATGGAATGATGTGGGCCGTAGTGGTCAGCGACAATCTGTAAAGTGTGCTGAGGCTTGTGGATCAACGTCTAGGCGTTGTGCCTGTGCGTAGCGCACTATAAATCACTGCACTTTTTTTCTTTTTTCTTTACATGTAGTTAATTGTCATGTGTATACTCGATTGTTTATCTTGGTCAAATAACATTTCTTTTAGATGCCGATAAATCGTGGTTTACTGCACATCTATCTGTTTGAATTCAATATTTTGTAATGTGATGTGATGAGTTGCTAGTCTGATGAACCCACTAGTGCAGTGGTAAAATGTCACTAAAATGTGAGTAGCCAACATCATTTTTCACTGGAATTGTTCAGATTGAAAAATGTTAACAGTGTGCATTTTAATGTCTGGTTATATAAAGGTCATGAAAACATTAAGTTTGGGCAAACATTTTTGTACAATATTTTGTCAACACTTAATAACATTATGTTATGCATCAAGTTTCATAGAAAGCAAAATTATACTTCTACTACGCTACTCAAATTTGGTACACTCACCGGAGCGCTTTCACCGGGTCAACCGGCGTCTGCAGCGGGTGTTATTGTTCTGTTGTTACACCTCCGATGACGTCACAGACGTTGATGACGTCAAACTTGAAGATGTTGTGCCACATCGCTAGTACTACATCACTAGCAACAACAATATTCAGAGCAATTACATTATGTTAAAATGTTTTGCATCAAGTTTCATAGAAAGCAAAAGTATACTTCTACGCTACTCAAATTTGGTACTCACCCGAGCGCTTTCACCGGGTCAACCGGCGTCTTCAGCGGATGTTATTGCTCTGAAGATTGTTGTTGCTAGCGATGTAGTACTAGGACACCTCCGATGACGTCAAACTTGAAGAGCAATTACATCCGCTGAAGACGCCGGTTGACCCGGTGAAAGCGTTCCGGTAAGTGTACCAAATTTGTGTAATTTTATAAGTATAATTTTGCTTTCTATTTACTTTTACCGCTACATATAAATATACATCATTATATCAAGTTTCATGTTTTCGAAATGTTATTAAAACGTTTTATACATCATAATCCGGCGTTTTAAGTTTTGCTTTAGCTGGGTAGGCATTTGTGTCAGGAAAGAGTAAACGCACCAGTTTCAGCTATTGTCCACTATTGATGCATTTGCATTTAATATACACAGATAATATCAAATTGCTTCAAAATTGAGCAATGTAGTACGTGTCACGCTATTCTTATTTTACATTTAAATAACACAATTCGTGCTTCTGTATAACGGTAACACCCTTTCCTCTTTGTGTATAAACTAAGTGATTTTCAGTTATCCACTATTGATGCATCGGCTGCATTTCAAATGTACAATTCCAAATTATTGTTCACAACATGTACAAATTGAGCAATGTAGCACGCTGTGTCGCTATGGTTATCTTGATCAAAAGTCACGATTCGTACATCACATGGAATTTAAACTTCATGATTAAAATGGGCTTCCAGCAATTGTCAAGTAAACTTAAAAGTAAATGCTATACTATTATATACATCAAGTGATTTCTGTTAATTGCTCTAAAAATCCCAAGCAAAACACGTGTTGGTATACCTGGCTTAAATCCTTGGCGTGATTTGCACCTCATCCAAACACCACGTGTTGGTATACCTAGTTCAAATCCTTGGTGTGATTTGCACCTCATCCAAACACCAAGTGTTGGTATACCTAGTTCAAATCCTTGGTGTGATTTGCACCTCATCCAAACACCACGTGTTGGTATACCTAGTTCAAATCCTTGGTGTGATTTGCACCTCATCCAAACACCACGTGTTGGTATACCTGGTTCAAATCCTTGGTGTGATTTACACCTCTTCCAAACACCACGTGTTGGTATACCTGGCTAAAATCCTTGGTGTGATTTGCACCTCTTCCAAACACCACGTGTTGGTATACCTGGTTCAAATCCTTGGTGTGATTTGCACCTCATCCAAACACCACGTGTTGGTATACCTAGTTCAAATCCTTGGTGTGATTTGCACCTCATCCAAACACCACGTGTTGGTATACCTGGTTCAAATCCTTGGTGTGATTTACACCTCATCCAAACACCACGTGTTGGTATACCTAGTTCAAATCCTTGGTGTGATTTACACCTCATCCAATCACCACGTGTTGGTATACGGTATACCCCGGCTCAAATCCATTGGATGCACAAACTTCTTTCAAGCAAGCGAAGTTAAAAACAAAATATTGTTAAAGACCATTTTATTTACGAAAATTCAACAATCGACATACTAGATACTTTATTCTTAAGTTGACCGCTATATTTACAAATATGCAACAAAAGCAGTTGTGAATTATAATAAAAGACATTTAACCAATGTTACGAAGCACTCCACATCCTCATGACTATCTTCAAATGAAAGACTACCTTCGATTACGCCAACACAACAATAACAGTTTCAATTCATTTTGAAACCATTTGTTTCTGAAGTAATATATCAATGCATTCATCCAAGTATTGCCTAATCCAAATAGTTTAAGTACAAACATCAACCCATATGATGGCCATTGAAGAGTCACCGCAACATAGAGAATGGCGATATAGTAAGGCAAAAATGTCAAGCCAAAGACGCCCGTTATTAAAAGGAATGTCACCGTAGCCTTTTTGTCAGATTTCCGACGGTTACCTTGCGGGTCGCTCCTGACTCGTGGGACGACACATCTTGCGCAGCTATTCGGCGAGAATGCTCTTTTGCAATCAGCATGATCCGAACGTAAAGACCTATGATAAAGAAGAACGGAATTACTGCAACCAAAGTCACTGCAAGGGTATGAGAAACGGCAGTTTGTCGATCAAGTAAGGCGAATCAACAGCTTCCAGTTGATTGAAGATACGCGTAACTCTCTCCGTTGAATTGTAGCATTATTGAAAATATCAGTATGCAAACAGTTACAATCCAAGCTCGCTTCTTGGTGAATAATTCTGGATATCGAAGTGCATATACTACGGCGATGTAGCGGTCAAATGCTATTGCTACGATGAAATAATAACTCATAGAAAGTGAGAAGTTCGTTAACATTACGTAAGCTGAGCAAAATGTTTTAGAAAATACCCAAACTTGTAAATCCAATGCTAAATTGTACGGCGTTGGAAATATACCCATGGCACAATTAAGAAGATCAGAAATGTTCAAACAGGTTAAGAATAGTTTCGAATTTTCACTCACAGCGACTTGTTTAGTTCTGATTAAGACACAAACACTCAAAGAATTGGTTCCAATCCCGATACCAATCGAAAGAACGAAGACAATAGATTTAATGATTGATGCAAAAGAAGGATTAGGAGCAAAATAGTCGTCTGAAATACTTGTAAGATTGCTGAAATTCGAATCTATCGTAGCGTCGAACATTTTTGTGTAAGGCTGACCCGATTAAACAGATAGTTAAATTTGATTCGGCAAAGTTATGTTGAGAAACGCGATCCACAAAAGTACAGCTATATCTATATACAGAGACGAGCCTTAGTTGTACCTAAACCATTCAGATCACCAGCGTCAGTAGTGTCTTACGCAATTGATCGGCAGTGAAACTGACATTGACACGTCTGTCATCTAACATTGTCAAGGGCGTGAACAACTTAAAGTGATATATACATGTACACAAAATTATGCAAAACAAAAATAAGTAATACATTTTGCGCAGAGAATTTATTTCGCATGCTTTATATGAGGCAATTTTAATAATATTGGATAGAAAACCCATTTACAATTTTTCAAACCGTAGAAAGGAAAAGCGCAATATAATACGACCATTATGTTGTACCTGCAGTAGATATTTGCTTATTGAAATCATTTACCGAAATACGTTGCGATGTTTAACTATACAGTGCATGCCTCAGCTCACTAAGTGCTTGATTGAATAAAACCAATTATTCAGAATATCACGGGTAATTCGATTATTAAAAACCGGAATATAGCGTTTAAGGGCTGTTAACTCAATATGAAATATGTTGGATTTTTTTTTTCATTTGAGGATTGACTGCGATCAAATTTTATTGCCAGCGTATGAGCGTACAACACTAACGAGCAAAATTGATACGTAAATGAAACGACACTATAATGCTCGGTTATTAAATAGGACATTGGAGTTGTGTTTCCTGAATACGGTTGCTCAACAAAATCTGAAGCTAGTTATAGTGTTGTTTTTCCTGACTCTGGATGACCAATGTGCAACATCACACACCGACATCGCCTGGCTAATAATTACTTGGTGCATCAGAGATACTAAAATCAATACCCGGGATCGATACACGTGAATGTGCGATGCACGAGTTTGATATGAGACGAAAATCTTTGGATACCGGGGTAGAAAATGATGAATATTTCCCGTAAATGATTTCGTCTAAAGAAGCCAGATGTGGTTCCTTGCACTTGAATATATGTTTTGAATAGATATGATAGTCGTTAGCTAGCGTCTTGAGAAAGAGGCTTGCGTTTTGCACTCAAAATCTGACAATAATTCTGATTTTATATGTGCCGACTATATAGCGCAGTGTATAGGCCAATCGTGGAGGTAGTCTAAAAGCAGATGACATATGGCGTACCATGGTCACTCACACACTAGCGAGGTCAGTCACCCATGGTCACCGGGCTATTGTCAGTAGCATTAGTCAGATGACCTTCGGCCCATTATGCGACTCAAAACTGTTAAACAGGTCGGAACAAAATGGCCATGCGTGGCGGTGGATTCGACCTACCATGGCGATTTCTGCCATGAACATATCGGGGTGATGACACTGTGCATCCGAAACTAGTGTTGTTTTTCCTGCATCTGGATGACCAATAATGTGTAACATCAGAAACTAGTGTTGTTTTACCTGAATCTGGATGACCAATAATGTGTAACATCAGAAACAAGTGTTGTTTTCCTGAATCTGGATGACCAATAATGTGCAACATCAGAAACTAGTGTTGTTTTTCCTGAATCTGGATGACCAATAATGTGTAACATTAGAAACTAGTGTTGTTTTTCCTGACTCTGGATGACCAATAATGTGTAACATCAGAAACTAGTGTTGTTTTTCCTACATCTTGATGACCAATAATGTGTAACATCAGAAACTAGTGTTGTTTTTTCTGAATCTGGATGACCAATAATGTGAAACATCAGAAACTAGTGTTGTTTTTCCTGAATCTGGATGACCAATAATGTGTAACATCAGAAACTAGTGTTGTTTTTCCTGGATCTGGATGACCAATAATGTGTAACATCAGAAACTAGTGTTGTTTTTCCTGCATCTGGATGACCAATAATGTGTAACATCAGAAACTAGTGTTGTTTTTCCTGAATCTGGATGACCAATAATGTGTAACATCAGAAACTAGTGTTGTTTTTTTCTGAATCTGGATGACCAATAATGTGAAACATCAGAAACTAGTGTTGTTTTTCCTGAATCTGGATGACCAATAATGTGTAACATCAGAAACTAGTGTTGTTTTTCCTGACTCTGGATGACCAATAATGTGTAACATCAGAAACTAGTGTTGTTTTTCCTACATCTTGATGACCAATAATGTGTAACATCAGAAACTAGTGTTGTTTTTCCTGACTCTGGATGACCAATAATGTGTAACATCAGAAACTAGTGTTGTTTTTCCTACATCTTGATGACCAATAATGTATTGAGCATATGACTTGTTTTAGCAGCCTACAAGATGAGCACAACCATATTTTTTAACAAGAATTTGTCTTTAAAAAGACAAAGTTAACGGATCAGGTGTATAGTACTTTGAGCTACTTTGGTAATAATGATTACATTACAAGTTGACACTCGTTGCAATTTTTTATTCGTATTTCTCTAGGAGAGCTGTTTTGATATTCAGTGATGTACTAGTATATAATGCGCGACCTTGTACCACGAGAAATGGGAAGGGACAACAAAGGTTAGTTCCTGTGCCATATAAGTTGGTTATTTGCATAATAAATACAAAAATGCTTAAAATTCTAAACTCGTACTGTGAAATTGCTCAATTTTTTAAATATTTTTTAGTCCAGATATTTTCATCATGTTGATATACATATGAATTGTAATATCACACTTTACTAATAATAAAGAGCAGCCTGATTTTATCTGTATGTGTAAAAACCATTAAATTTGTAATACTTGATTCAGAGTTTTTTGATAACAAAAACAGTATACATTCTGTGTATTGAGAGTGTTGACAGTCCATTCTCTCAATTCATTTCATGACATCACTCTAGTTTCTAGGTCAAATCTGTCTCGTTCGAAGGAACTCACCGCTTACAGTTGTTTTTTTGCGGAATATAAATTTGAAATGACTTATTTTGTCAAAAAGGAGTCATTTTCGTTGTCCTCATTATATTAGCTTGCCAATGATATGATGTCCGAGCAATATATATGCCCTTTAAACGTTTTCTGTAAAACGTTTTAGGTTTGCTGGGTGGGTTGTACATATCGTAGCATACATACAGTCAATTATATGCAACACTGGCGCCTGAAATGGGCAATCTTAATCATGTCCCTCATTTAACAAGGCAGGATAGGCCTACATCAGGTCCGAACGCAAATTTGGTGTCATTATGGTCCATATTACTGTGACATTTAAAAAAAGGACCCATTCCTCTTCTCCTCTCGCTTTCTTCTCTTTCTAGTCTGTCTGTCTCTCCCCCTCCCCAACTATCACCTGTGCCATCTTTTGAATTATGTGGATATCTGAATTATATTGGATGTTGTATTTCCTTTACCCTTCTCCCCCTTTCACTGCTTTAGCAGTAGGCCTATGATCAACGTGGAAAAATTAAAATAAACGGAACTTCTCCCTGCTCTACTCGCCCTCCTCTCTTCTCTCGATCTCCTCTCCTCTCCACTTCACTCCTCTCCTCTCCTCTCCTCTCCTCTCCTCTCCTCTCCTCTCCTCTCCTCTCCTCTCCTCTCCTCTCCTCTCCTCTCCTCTCCTCTCCTCTCCTCTCCTCTCCTCTCCTCTCCTCTCCTCTCTCTCCTCTCCTCTCCTATCATCTCCTCGTCTCTTCATCCCCACTCTCTCAAATAATATACATTTAAAATAGATTTGAGTCAGGTAATTTTGCCTGAAACAATTATCAGATTACCAATTCCAATGAAAGAAATCTATTAGTTTCACTTCAACGCACTTCTCTGGTGTTGCATATTACCAAGTTTTAAGGTGTATTTGGGACGAAAATAATTCCCTGTTTAATCTCTACATAATCATGATATGACCGATTTTTGTGCGATTGCACGAACAAGTATACGTAATTCTTGGCAACACGGATTACTATTGATTAATGTATATCTACGCTGGGCTATTTTCACGAGCCACTCCCGCCTAGACTGAAGTACCTATACACCCAAAGCAAGTCAATTGAAGCCGTACAATTTATCGCGAATTTACGACCGTAAAATTTAGACACTTCTTTTGTCTAGATTAGCATCAACCCTCTCATCTCACTTTTTTCATGTCAGAAATTAACATAACTCCCGAAACCGAAACAGAAGTTATCTTCGTTCAACTTTTCTGTAGTCAACAAAAGACTAGAATAAAAGGATTGTTCACACGTACCATGCTAACACTTCAAAACAACAATGAGATCCGAAACCGGAAACCGAAACAGAAACGATCAGACATCAATGAGAAGCTTACACGACCACACTGAATAAGATGTTGTTACTACTGTCTGTTCAATTAGCT
The DNA here is from genome assembly GCF_039555335.1 of Amphiura filiformis. Lineage (NCBI taxonomy): Eukaryota > Metazoa > Echinodermata > Ophiuroidea > Amphilepidida > Amphiuridae > Amphiura > Amphiura filiformis. Next base: position 13,684,539 of record NC_092630.1, on the reverse strand, counting down.
TAGATTCTTGTATTTTTAAGATATTTGAAAAAATACAGAATTGTGGTCAAAGTCATCAAAGAAAAGTGTAAGCACATCCCTAGACCCAACGTGATTTATACTTTTCAAATTCCAAAGTTCAATTTGAAACCCCATTTCTTTTCAATTTTGGTCTTTTCCCGCGATATTTTTATAAAAAGCTGTAGGACGTCGGGTACCATAAACTTTTTTGAATCAATCCATTTAGTGCAATGGGGGACGAACCAGCGAATGTCCAGTTATAATAATTAGATGCGCTGAGATAGTATTTATTCGTCCATCCTTATCAAGAAGTATTGTCAGGCAAAATAGTAATATTTGCCAGTAATTCGTGTTAAAACCACACGTACTGTTGAAACATTAGGGGGCTATCAATTTCTTTAGCAGGGGGTTCCAAATATACGGGGGGCATAAACTTTTGGGGTAAAATAGGGGGTCATAAAAATGTTTGATGACCAAAATGCAGGGAGTCACAAGGTGACCACAGATAGTGGGGTTTATTTTGTTCAAAAAGACTGATTTCAATACAATTTTATAAGTGTATCGGTGGTGGAGGGGTCATAAAATTGTTTTTGCCGAAATAGGGGAATCGCAATTTTATTGACGCCGACTTTTGACAAATTTGGGACCTCCCCCCCCCCTTCCGAAGAAAATTATAGCCCTCTTACTTTGGAATTATTTATTTATTTGTCTGTTTGTTTATTTATTTATTTGTTTGTTTATTTATTTGTTTATTTATTTATTTATTTATTTATTTATTTATTTATTTATTTATTTATTTATTTATTTATTTATTTATTTATTGTGTGGATAGGTCTGAGAGGGTGTGGGCCTATAGGCCTATTATAAAACTGTTGACGTACGTGTTGATACTACGCTTTATTCGGTACAGTACGCGTATTGTTATAGAGGGCAATACTATGGGCTGTATGCATTGTAATGTACACGAAGTAGCCTGGGTTCGGATCAGTACCCTCCGGTCGTGCACTGTCTATCAGCTATACACACGATCCAATAACAAGAACGGTATAACAATTGAAAAGACAGATCTAATTGTCAGAGGGACAGGTCGATTCCACAACCATTCATCAGTCAGCTACCTGCACAACCGATTCTTTTGTTCTGCAAGGCTCACTCAGTCATTTAATGAGGCAATACAAACGATCGAAATTGGTGTTGAAATGAGCAAAATTTTGAGTTACACCTTTTCAGTGTAAAAATTTTTTTCTCAGCCACATGAAAAGCAATAATTTTCATTTTTTCAGTAAATGGCTGGAAAAACTATAATGCTTGATACTGATTTTTTTTTTAAAATCCTGGTGTTAAACTTAGGCCTGAAATTCAGTCATTTAGTGTAAGATATTCGATTTTTATAGGCTTCAGCTCGGCCCGCGAGCTTTTTCTTGGATCAACCTTTTAGCTTTTCAAAGTAATATAGTTCGCTAATGAAGGATTTTCCCCAACTTTCTAAAGCACATCACCGTGAGCTATATATCATAGTTTTGTCAGAATTTCCGTTTTGATTTCACCATCTTTCACTGTCGGCTGAAAAAATTTCTAAATCAACACGTGAAATCTAAAGGCTAGTACTAGCATTTTGGATCGATATCCCTGGGTTTAATAGGAATACCGGCATGGCTATAGTGTTGCCAGAACTTCAATATAGCAAAGAAATTCCCAGACCTATAGCGCTCCTACTGATCATGTTTAACCAGAACACCCAATTGGGGATTTAATCGCTGGTCGGGCAATTTGCTTTCAATGAAAAATTGACCTGGATAACAACAAAGGAAATATCGACTATTTCTACTGGTTGCTCTCGAGATAAAAGTACTCACCATTGCCTACTTTTACTTAGTTTGACATTTTCGGAGCATAAATGGAAAAAGGGTAAAACAAAAACGGAAATTCTGACAAAACTATAACATATAGACCCACACGATGTGCTTTACAGAGGTGGGAAATATCTTTCTTTAGCAAACTATGTTAGTTTGAGACGCTAAAACATGAATTCCGTAAAAAGCTCGCAGGCGAATTCAAGGCCTATAAAAATCAAAAATATCACACTAAAAGACACAATTTGATGCTTAATTTTAACACCAGGATTTTAAAAAAATGTATATTCAAGCACCAAGTTTTTAACTGACATTACTGAAGAAAAACAAATATTGCTTTATATTTGACCGAGAAAATTAATTTCATAGCAAAAAGGTGTATCTCTGAATTGTGATGATTTTTACATGTATCGATCGACTTTTAGCGCGACTAAGCATTTCTAAAGAATTGGTTGTCCAGGCGGCAGACTGTCATACCTATCACCTGATTTTTAACTTTGATTGTATTATCATGCAAATTCCCGCGGTGGACAGAATTTTCTTTTTAATTCGATAGGGTCTTTGCCCTCCCTAAGTTCAGAATGGCCCGTCCCACTCGATTTGTGAAAAGGTCGCGAACCCTTTGGGTGGACCCAGGTAACTGCCTAAAATGAGGCAAAATTGAAAAGAAATGGGGTTTCAAATTGAACTTCGGAATTTGAAAAGTATAAATCACGTTGGGTCTAAGGGTGTGCTAACACTTTTCTTTGATGACTTTGACCACAATTATTTATTTTTTCAAATATCTTAAAAATACAAGAATCTAAGCTAATTGAACAGACAGTAAGTTTGATGATGGATATGTATTCATTTTGAGAGGAGTTTGAAAACTAAAACAATGGGCAAATTGTGGAGTTACCGAAAGTTACTTTGGACGTCAATATTGATTTTAATCATACGAAAGGTAGCCAGTAATCATTCAACACCACAGGCACACAGTGTCATCGCCCCGCTATCTTCATGGCAGAAAATGCCATGGTAGGTTGAATCCACAGCCACGATTGGCCATTGTGTTCCCACCTGTTTAATAGTTTTAAATGCATAGTGGGCTGAAGGACATCCGACTAAGGCTAAAGACATTAGCCTGTGACATACATACATTCTCCAAGCCACATTTCCCTAACGTAATATGAAATTTATTTTGTCAGAGGCGACGGCGAGGTTCGAACCCACGCTGCACTGAGCCGCTATAATGTAACACCAGCGCCTTAGACCGCTCGGCTATCAGGACTTGATGGTGTCATGATGAAAATTTAAAAATATAATCGCAATTTCATTACTTCAACATACCACGTGACAAGGAAAGACAGAAAACGTACCATATTTTGGAATTTTATTTGTTTAAAAACATTAATGTGTATTAATAGTGCTCATTTGTTGATAACTGCGTGTTTTATATACAAGTATGGTTTATTATCCACATGTCAATCTTTAAATAATTAGCATAGTCCTTATAATAACGGGGGACCGCCATGATGAGTAAATGACAGCAAACCAGTGAAAATACCCGTACATGTCAATAGCGTCATTATCGATTGGATTAGTCGACCGTAGCGGACAGTTCGATCGTTCATTGGATTAATATTATCACGTGGTAATAAATTTGCATTGGACAATAGATTATTATAATGGTTTAGTACTGCATTAGTACTTATTTGTGGAATGTCTAGGGTGTGCGCTATTGTAGCAGCAAAGTCCCTGATTTGTTGTTAAAATGGTTTATGGAATGATGTGGGCCGTAGTGGTCAGCGACAATCTGTAAAGTGTGCTGAGGCTTGTGGATCAACGTCTAGGCGTTGTGCCTGTGCGTAGCGCACTATAAATCACTGCACGTTTTTCTTTTTTCTTTACATGTAGTTAATTGTCATGTGTATACTCGATTGTTTATCTTGGTCAAATAACATTTCTTTTAGATGCCGATAAATCGTGGTTTACTGCACATCTATCTGTTTGAATTCAATATTTTGTAATGTGATGTGATGAGTTGCTAGTCTGATGAACCCACTAGTGCAGTGGTAAAATGTCACTAAAATGTGAGTAGCCAACATCATTTTTCACTGGAATTGTTCAGATTGAAAAATGTTAACAGTGTGCATTTTAATGTCTGGTTATATAAAGGTCATGAAAACATTAAGTTTGGGCAAACATTTTTGTACAATATTTTGTCAACACTTAATAACATTATGTTATCACAGCTGTTCGATGGGATCATTTATTAGTTTTTCAAACAAAACATCATGTACAACCCAATTGTTAGGCTTAAGCAGCTTAAAGCGGTATCATACTAATGTATACAGATGCATTTGAGCCATTTTCAACTTTAATTTCCCCTTATTTACAACATTATTCACTTTCACAGCATTTTTAAAGCTTTTTCGGATATAAAATGTATCTATTTATGACAAGATAGGTGGCGCTATTTAGATACTGGAAATTACTCTTTCAGGCTTTTAATAAAAATAATTCCTTTTATTTTTTGATGAAATATGCTTATAAAATTTCTTTGTTGCTTGTTTCACCTATTCCACCTGTTTAAATGGCAGTATTGATTGCCTACCCCTTGCAAATTAAGAAATATGACTTATGATAAATAGCGCCATCTATAGTTTGCATTTTCTTAATAATGAAGCCACTTCTATATACATCAAACAACCGTGTTATGCATCAAGTTTCATAGAAAGCAAAATTATACTTCTACTACGCTACTCAAATTTGGTACACTCACCGGAGCGCTTTCACCGGGTCAACCGGCGTCTGCAGCGGGTGTTATTGTTCTGTTGTTACACCTCCGATGACGTCACAGACGTTGATGACGTCAAACTTGAAGATGTTGTGCCACATCGCTAGTACTACATCACTAGCAACAACAATATTCAGAGCAATTACATTATGTTAAAATGTTTTGCATCAAGTTTCATAGAAAGCAAAAGTATACTTCTACGCTACTCAAATTTGGTACACTCACCCGAGCGCTTTCACCGGGTCAACCGGCGTCTTCAGCGGATGTTATTGCTCTGAAGATTGTTGTTGCTAGCGATGTAGTACTAGGACACCTCCGATGACGTCAAACTTGAAGAGCAATTACATCCGCTGAAGACGCCGGTTGACCCGGTGAAAGCGTTCCGGTAAGTGTACCAAATTTGTGTAATTTTATAAGTATAATTTTGCTTTCTATTTACTTTTACCGCTACATATAAATATACATCATTATATCAAGTTTCATGTTTTCGAAATGTTATTAAAACGTTTTATACATCATAATCCGGCGTTTTAAGTTTTGCTTTAGCTGGGTAGGCATTTGTGTCAGGAAAGAGTAAACGCACCAGTTTCAGCTATTGTCCACTATTGATGCATTTGCATTTAATATACACAGATAATATCAAATTGCTTCAAAATTGAGCAATGTAGTACGTGTCACGCTATTCTTATTTTACATTTAAATAACACAATTCGTGCTTCTGTATAACGGTAACACCCTTTCCTCTTTGTGTATAAACTAAGTGATTTTCAGTTATCCACTATTGATGCATCGGCTGCATTTCAAATGTACAATTCCAAATTATTGTTCACAACATGTACAAATTGAGCAATGTAGCACGCTGTGTCGCTATGGTTATCTTGATCAAAAGTCACGATTCGTACATCACATGGAATTTAAACTTCATGATTAAAATGGGCTTCCAGCAATTGTCAAGTAAACTTAAAAGTAAATGCTATACTATTATATACATCAAGTGATTTCTGTTAATTGCTCTAAAAATCCAAAGCAAAACACGTGTTGGTATACCTGGCTTAAATCCTTGGCGTGATTTGCACCTCATCCAAACACCACGTGTTGGTATACCTAGTTCAAATCCTTGGTGTGATTTGCACCTCATCCAAACACCAAGTGTTGGTATACCTAGTTCAAATCCTTGGTGTGATTTGCACCTCATCCAAACACCACGTGTTGGTATACCTAGTTCAAATCCTTGGTGTGATTTGCACCTCATCCAAACACCACGTGTTGGTATACCTGGTTCAAATCCTTGGTGTGATTTGCACCTCATCCAAACACCACGTGTTGGTATACCTGGCTAAAATCCTTGGTGTGATTTGCACCTCTTCCAAACACCACGTGTTGGTATACCTGGTTCAAATCCTTGGTGTGATTTGCACCTCATCCAAACACCACGTGTTGGTATACCTAGTTCAAATCCTTGGTGTGATTTGCACCTCATCCAAACACCACGTGTTGGTATACCTGGTTCAAATCCTTGGTGTGATTTACACCTCATCCAAACACCACGTGTTGGTATACCTAGTTCAAATCCTTGGTGTGATTTACACCTCATCCAATCACCACGTGTTGGTATACGGTATACCCCGGCTCAAATCCATTGGATGCACAAACTTCTTTCAAGCAAGCGAAGTTAAAAACAAAATATTGTTAAAGACCATTTTATTTACGAAAATTCAACAATCGACATACTAGATACTTTATTCTTAAGTTGACCGCTATATTTACAAATATGCAACAAAAGCAGTTGTGAATTATAATAAAAGACATTTAACCAATGTTACGAAGCACTCCACATCCTCATGACTATCTTCAAATGAAAGACTACCTTCGATTACGCCAACACAACAATAACAGTTTCAATTCATTTTGAAACCATTTGTTTCTGAAGTAATATATCAATGCATTCATCCAAGTATTGCCTAATCCAAATAGTTTAAGTACAAACATCAACCCATATGATGGCCATTGAAGAGTCACCGCAACATAGAGAATGGCGATATAGTAAGGCAAAAATGTCAAGCCAAAGACGCCCGTTATTAAAAGGAATGTCACCGTAGCCTTTTTGTCAGATTTCCGACGGTTACCTTGCGGGTCGCTCCCTGACTCGTGGGACGACACATCTTGCGCAGCTATTCGGCGAGAATGCTCTTTTGCAATCAGCATGATCCGAACGTAAAGACCTATGATAAAGAAGAACGGAATTACTGCAACCAAAGTCACTGCAAGGGTATGAGAAACGGCAGTTTGTCGATCAAGTAAGGCGAACCAACAGCTTCCAGTTGATTGAAGATACGCGTAACTCTCTCCGTTGAATTGTAGCATTATTGAAAATATCAGTATGCAAACAGTTACAATCCAAGCTCGCTTCTTGGTGAATAATTCTGGATATCGAAGTGCATATACTACGGCGATGTAGCGGTCAAATGCTATTGCTACGATGAAATAATAACTCATAGAAAGTGAGAAGTTCGTTAACATTACGTAAGCTGAGCAAAATGTTTTAGAAAATACCCAAACTTGTAAATCCAATGCTAAATTGTACGGCGTTGGAAATATACCCATGGCACAATTAAGAAGATCAGAAATGTTCAAACAGGTTAAGAATAGTTTCGAATTTTCACTCACAGCGACTTGTTTAGTTCTGATTAAGACACAAACACTCAAAGAATTGGTTCCAATCCCGATACCAATCGAAAGAACGAAGACAATAGATTTAATGATTGATGCAAAAGAAGGATTAGGAGCAAAATAGTCGTCTGAAATACTTGTAAGATTGCTGAAATTCGAATCTATCGTAGCGTCGAACATTTTTTGTGTAAGGCTGACCCGATTAAACAGATAGTTAAATTTGATTCGGCAAAGTTATGTTGAGAAACGCGATCCACAAAAGTACAGCTATATCTATATACAGAGACGAGCCTTAGTTGTACCTAAACCATTCAGATCACCAGCGTCAGTAGTGTCTTACGCAATTGATCGGCAGTGAAACTGACATTGACACGTCTGTCATCTAACATTGTCAAGGGCGTGAACAACTTAAAGTGATATATACATGTACACAAAATTATGCAAAACAAAAATAAGTAATACATTTTGCGCAGAGAATTTATTTCGCATGCTTTATATGAGGCAATTTTAATAATATTGGATAGAAAACCCATTTACAATTTTTCAAATAAAACCGTAGAAAGGAAAAGCGCAATATAATACGACCATTATGTTGTACCTGCAGTAGATATTTGCTTATTGAAATCATTTACCGAAATACGTTGCGATGTTTAACTATACAGTGCATGCCTCAGCTCACTAAGTGCTTGATTGAATAAAACCAATTATTCAGAATATCACGGGTAATTCGATTATTAAAACCCGGAATATAGCGTTTAAGGGCTGTTAACTCAATATGAAATATGTTGGATTTTTTTTTTCATTTGAGGATTGACTGCGATCAAATTTTATTGCCAGCGTATGAGCGTACAACACTAACGAGCAAAATTGATACGTAAATGAAACGACACTATAATGCTCGGTTATTAAATAGGACATTGGAGTTGTGTTTCCTGAATACGGTTGCTCAACAAAATCTGAAGCTAGTTATAGTGTTGTTTTTCCTGACTCTGGATGACCAATGTGCAACATCACACACCGACATCGCCTGGCTAATAATTACTTGGTGCATCAGAGATACTAAAATCAATACCCGGGATCGATACACGTGAATGTGCGATGCACGAGTTTGATATGAGACGAAAATCTTTGGATACCGGGGTAGAAAATGATGAATATTTCCCGTAAATGATTTCGTCTAAAGAAGCCAGATGTGGTTCCTTGCACTTGAATATATGTTTTGAATAGATATGATAGTCGTTAGCTAGCGTCTTGAGAAAGAGGCTTGCGTTTTGCACTCAAAATCTGACAATAATTCTGATTTTATATGTGCCGACTATATAGCGCAGTGTATAGGCCAATCGTGGAGGTAGTCTAAAAGTAGATGACATATGGCGTACCATGGTCACTCACACACTAGCGAGGTCAGTCACCCATGGTCACCGGGCTATTGTCAGTAGCATTAGTCAGATGACCTTCGGCCCATTATGCGACTCAAAACTGTTAAACAGGTCGGAACAAAATGGCCATGCGTGGCGGTGGATTCGACCTACCATGGCGATTTCTGCCATGAACATATCGGGGTGATGACACTGTGCATCCGAAACTAGTGTTGTTTTTCCTGCATCTGGATGACCAATAATGTGTAACATCAGAAACTAGTGTTGTTTTACCTGAATCTGGATGACCAATAATGTGTAACATCAGAAACAAGTGTTGTTTTTCCTGAATCTGGATGACCAATAATGTGCAACATCAGAAACTAGTGTTGTTTTTCCTGAATCTGGATGACCAATAATGTGTAACATTAGAAACTAGTGTTGTTTTTCCTGACTCTGGATGACCAATAATGTGTAACATCAGAAACTAGTGTTGTTTTTCCTACATCTTGATGACCAATAATGTGTAACATCAGAAACTAGTGTTGTTTTTTTCTGAATCTGGATGACCAATAATGTGAATCATCAGAAACTAGTGTTGTTTTTCCTGAATCTGGATGACCAATAATGTGTAACATCAGAAACTAGTGTTGTTTTTCCTGGATCTGGATGACCAATAATGTGTAACATCAGAAACTAGTGTTGTTTTTCCTGCATCTGGATGACCAATAATGTGTAACATCAGAAACTAGTGTTGTTTTTCCTGAATCTGGATGACCAATAATGTGTAACATCAGAAACTAGTGTTGTTTTTCCTGACTCTGGATGACCAATAATGTGTAACATCAGAAACTAGTGTTGTTTTTCCTACATCTTGATGACCAATAATGTATTGAGCATATGACTTGTTTTAGCAGCCTACAAGATGAGCACAACCATATTTTTTTAACAAGAATTTGTCTTTAAAAAGACAAAGTTAACGGATCAGGTGTATAGTACTTTGAGCTACTTTGGTAATAATGATTACATTACAAGTTGACACTCGTTGCAATTTTTTATTCGTATTTCTCTAGGAGAGCTGTTTTGATATTCAGTGATGTACTGGTATATAATGCGCGACCTTGTACCACGAGAAATGGGAAGGGACAACAAAGGTTAGTTCCTGTGCCATATAAGTTGGTTATTTGCATAATAAATACAAAAATGCTTAAAATTCTAAACTCGTACTGTGAAATTGCTCAATTTTTAAATATTTTTTAGTCCAGATATTTTCATCATGTTGATATACATATGAATTGTAATATCACACTTTACTAATAATAAAGAGCAGCCTGATTTTATCTGTATGTGTAAAAACCATTAAATTTGTAATACTTGATTCAGAGTTTTTTGATAACAAAAACAGTATACATTCTGTGTATTGAGAGTGTTGACAGTCCATTCTCTCAATTCATTTCATGACATCACTCTAGTTTCTAGGTCAAATCTGTCTCGTTCGAAGGAACTCACCGCTTACAGTTGTTTTTTTGCGGAATATAAATTTGAAATGACTTATTTTGTCAAAAAAGGAGTCATTTTCGTTGTCCTCATTATATTAGCTTGCCAATGATATGATGTCCGAGCAATATATATGCCCTTTAAACGTTTTCTGTAAAACGTTTTAGGTTTGCTGGGTGGGTTGTACATATCGTAGCATACATACAGTCAATTATATGCAACACTGGCGCCTGAAATGGGCAATCTTAATCATGTCCCTCATTTAACAAGGCAGGATAGGCCTACATCAGGTCCGAACGCAAATTTGGTGTCATTATGGTCCATATTACTGTGACATTTAAAAAAAGGACCCATTCCTCTTCTCCTCTCGCTTTCTTCTCTTTCTAGTCTGTCTGTCTCTCCCCCTCCCCAACTATCACCTGTGCCATCTTTTGAATTATGTGGATATCTGAATTATATTGGATGTTGTATTTCCTTTACCCTTCTCCCCCTTTCACTGTTTTAGCAGTAGGCCTATGATCAACGTGGAAAAATTAAAATAAACGGAACTTCTCCCTGCTCTACTCGCCCTCCTCTCTTCTCTCGATCTCCTCTCCTCTCCATTTCACTCCTCTCCTCTCCTCTCCTCTCCTCTCCTCTCCTCTCCTCTCTCTCTCCTCTCCTCTCTCTCCTCTCCTCTCTCTCCTCTCCTCTCCTCTCCTCTCCTCCTCTCCTCTCCTCTCCTCTCCTCTCCTCTCCTCTCCTATCATCTCCTCGTCTCTTCATCCCCACTCTCTCAAATAATATACATTTAAAATAGATTTGAGTCTGGTAATTTTGCCTGAAACAATTATCAGATTACCAATTCCAATGAAAGAAATCTATTAGTTTCACTTCAACGCACTTCTCTGGTGTTGCATATTACCAAGTTTTAAGGTGTATTTGGGACGAAAATAATTCCCCGTTTAATATCTACATAATCATGATATGACCGATTTTTGCGCGATTGCACGAACAAGTATACGTAATTCTTGGCAACACGGATTACTATTGATTAATGTATATCTACGCTGGGCTATTTTCACGAGCCACTCCCGCCTAGACTGAAGTACCTATACACCCAAAGCAAGTCAATTGAAGCCGTACAATTTATCGCGAATTTACGACCGTAAAATTTAGACACTTCTTTTGTCTAGATTAGCATCAACCCTCTCATCTCACTTTTTTCATGTCAGAAATTAACATAACTCCCGAAACCGAAACAGAAGTTATCTTCGTTCAACTTTTCTGTAGTCAACAAAAGACTAGAATAAAAGGATTGTTCACACGTACCATGCTAACACTTCAAAACAACAATGAGATCCGAAACCGGAAACCGAAACAGAAACGATCAGACATCAATGAGAAGCTTACACGACCACACTGAATAAGATGTTGTTACTAAGTTTGATGATGGATATGTATTCATTTTGAGAGGAGTTTGAAAACTAAAACAATGGGCAAATTGTGGAGTTACCGAAAGTTACTTTGGACGTCAATATTGATTTTAATCATACGAAAGGTAGCCAGTAATCATTCAACACCACAGGCACACAGTGTCATCGCCCCGATATCTTCATGGCAGAAAATGCCATGGTAGGTTGAATCCACAGCCACGATTGGCCATTGTGTTCCCACCTGTTTAATAGTTTTAAATGCATAGTGGGCTGAAGGACATCCGACTAAGGCTAAAGACATTAGCCTGTGACTGACCTCTGTACGGTCAGCGAGCATACATTCGCCATTGTCATCTGCTTATCATGCTTATAGACTACCTCTACGATAGTCTCCTACACAGGCAGTTTGTGTCAGTCGGTCTGACACTCGTCGATCCTGTATGTTCGTGATAGCCACATACAGTCTGGCCCGAGACTACCTCCACGAGGGTCTACGCTGCGCTATTTAAAATCTTGAATTTTGGTCACTTTTTCAGCTCAAGACGCAAGCTACTCTCTCAAGACGCAAACTAACGACTATCATATCTGTTCAAAATATATATTCAAGTGCAAGGAACCACATCTGGTTTCTTTATACGAAATCATTTACGGAGATATTCATCATTTTCCACCCCGGTATCCAAAGATTTATCGTCTGAATATCAATCGTGCATAGCACATTTACGTGTATCGATCCCGTGTTTATTCATTCAGTGTCTGGTTGTATAATGTAATTATTAACCGGGCGATGTCGGTGTGAGGCAGTAGAAGGTAAGCGAATGCTGTGTGGCTATTCATAATTTTCTATTTGGTTTAAGGGTAGAAAAAAATAAGGTGATGAGTGCATCCAGGGAATTTATTCAAATGTGATACGATTAAGCAAAATCAGTCGGAACTCGGATATATTAAATTTTCAGTTTCTTATAAGATAACATTGACATGAATGATAATGAATGGTTCTTATAAGGCACAAAATCTTCCGATGAGGAACTCAATTAAAGCGCGCAAAGCATGAAATTGACAAACAAACATAAAAACAATCAATTTACAAAGATTCGTTTTAAGCTGGCGTTTAAATAACGAAAGTCTGAGGATGTTACGAAGTTTATTTGGAAGTGTGTTCCAAACAGTTTGCTTGATTAAATATACAGCGTAATATTTATGTTTTGTAAATGAAAGGTTGTTTTTTTAATATTGCCCAATTGCGTGTAAGATTGTTGATTTTTTTACCAAATGTTGGGCAAAGTTGTTTTGAAAAGAGGCAAATTTCAACACATTGGTCCGATGATCACGGTGATGATGAAATCAAATATAGTTAATCACTCACGTGATGAAAGATCCTCATCGTGCTTAACATGATCAGAGTTATAGGAGCGCTCATAGGCCTGGGAATTTCTTTGCCATATTGAAGTTCTGGCAACACTGTAGCCACACCACTCTTCTCCATACATACATTCTCCAAGCCACATTTCCCTAACGTAATATGAAATTTATTTTGTCAGAGGCGACGGCGAGGTTCGAACCCACGCTGCACTGAGCCGCTATAATGTAACACCAGCGCCTTAGACCGCTCGGCTATCAGGGCTTGATGGTGTCATGATGAAAATTTAAAATATAATCGCAATTTCATTACTTCAACATACCACGTGACAAGGAAAGACAGAAAACGTACCATATTTTGGAATTTTATTTGTTTAAAAACATTAATGTGTATTAATAGTGCTCATTTGTTGATAACTGCGTGTTTTATATACAGGAATAGGACAATAAATGAGGCTATACACGCACAATAGAATATCGATTTTGATTCACACGTCCGCTACGAACTCGCCGTGTACTAAAGGCAATGTGGCGTGGCCTACCATTTTTCTTGTAGCTTCTTTTATACACGTCGATGTTTTTATTAATTATACAATTAATCCACATTAGACCCCTAATTTTATTTCAGGAAATAAAAGATTAGATTACCATAAAAACGAAACAGTAATCATTGATGGGGTCTAATGTAATTTATACATGGAATTTTCAACGTTTTTTCTATCACCATTCTCGCTCAATTAAAAAAATATTTTGGCGTATATAAAATTGAAATAAAATTCTCTGCCTCATAAACGACATCAAATGTGCCACAATTGGGTATCACGAATCTTTATATATGATATGCAGTTAATATTCATATTTTCTTTTATACAGAGGATCCCAGCAAACACAAAACGTTTTCGACATCATTCGCAAAAGGTTATAAAAGGTTGTCAGAAAACGTTTACATGTCGGGTTACATAAAGGATACATTAATGGTATAAAACGTTTTCATAATATTAAAAAACATTTGTTGGTAATTTACTGCACAGCAAACACAAATGTTTTACAGAAAACATTTAGATGTCGGGTTATATAAAGGGTATAAAAACGTTTTAATAACATTCCAAAAACATTTGTGAAAACTTGGTAAAAATCATTCTAAACAGAATGTTATTTTGAGGTTGAAAAAATATTTTGCAAAAAATGTTTGCCCAAAATATTTACAATAACGTTTTAAAAACGTTTTCATGACCTTTATATAACTCGACGTTTAAATGTTATTAAAAGGTTTTGAAAAAAACATTTTAAGAACATTTCTGTGTTTGCTGGGTTCAAATATTTCAACATAATGTTATTTAAGTATTGACGCAATATTTGGCAAAAATGTTTGCAAAAATAGTTTACAATAACATTTTTTGAAAACATTTCAAAATATTGTTGTAGTGTGTTTTTCATACAAAACGTTTTAAAACGTTATCATGACCTTTATATAACCCGACATTTTAATGTTATTAAAACGTTTTTACCTAAACCAAAAGCCAAAATATAACTTATTTAAAACGTTTTTAAAACGTTTTTGTGTTTGCTGGATGCTTCAGTTTTGACATTCATTCATTCATTCATTCATCTTTATTTCATTCAAATATAAAATATAACAGCACAACAATTAAACACATACATTGAATGAGGAGGTTCTCGGATGGCCGGATGGCCAGTATTAAGAACCCCCTGTCCTAACAACAACAAAAAAGTTTCAAAATAACAACAACAACAAAATATACCGCAAAATGTCACAACCACCCCCCCCATTTACCCTAACAAAAACCAAAAGCCTGTTTTGTGATCAAGAATATGCAAAAAAAAAAAAAAATTACCGTGATAAATTCAATACTACATTAACTATATTACAGATAATACGATACCCAATTAAATTACTTTAAGCCGTACAAGGAAATAAGATAAAATACTAAATGTAATAAAGAATAATAATATTGACAGGAAAAATATTTTCTTGAAAACCCTCTCACTCGGTTATTTTAAAACGGTAACCACGCTTCCCTAGAATGTGCAATAAATTAGCATTAAAAATTTTCTTATTCTAACAGCAAGCGTTTCTAATATGCAGTATGGCGAAATGTGGTGTAGACTGTAGCCAAGCCGGTTTTCCATATATAATCTTCCTACGGCACCCAGGGATATCGATCCACAATGCTAGTACTAGCCTCAGATTTCACGCGTTGATTTTGAAAAATTTTCAGCCGGCAGTAAAAATGGTGAAATCAAAACGGAAATTCTGACAAAACTATGATATATCGCTAACGGTGATGTGCGTTAGAAAGTTGGGAAAAATCCTTCATTAGCGAACTATATTACTTTGAAAAGCTAAAAGGTTGATCCAAAAAAGGCTCATGGGCAGAGTTGAAGCCTATCAAAATCGAAAATCTTACACTAAATGACTGAAAAGCACGCCTAAGTTTAACACTAGGATTATAAAAAAAAATACAGTATCAAACATTACAGTTTTTCCTAACATTTACTGAAAAAATGAAAATTATTGCTTTTCATTTGGCCGAGAAAATAAATTTTACATTGAAAAGGTGTAACTCAAAATTTTACTCATTTCAACACCAATTTCGATCGTTTGTATTGCCTCATTAAATGACTGAGTGAGCCTTTTACAACAAAAGATATCGGTTGACCATCGTTCAGAGTGTTCAGTCTTCAAATAATCATTGAAATAGTAGTTCCATAAAATAATACCGTAAAAACTCGATAGTTAGCATATGTGCTTACTATCCAGCGCTTTTGAAAACAGGAAATTGTACCAAAGTCCAGTGCTTTACCAACTGAGCTAATGGGATTAAGACACACATTTGCAGGTTTACTTGTTCGTATATAACTATGTGTATCGATGATTTGCTCAAAACCCTTTACACTTATGTGGATGGAGCTCTTCATGTTTGCATGTTTAAAAGCGCTCGATAGTAAACACATATGCTAACTATCGAGTTGTTACGGTAGTCATGATAACGACCAAAATTAATGACTGACTATCATTGAAAACTGAATTCCGCAGTGTAGGTTGGGGTGCGACATTATGGCACCGACAGATTCGTCGCGGGGTGGGGGTTATTAGTACCTTTTCAAAGATTTTCGTTACTATTTTGTTGTAAGTTTGGTATATGAAGCCGCCGACAATTGAAAAGAATTGATTAAAATAAATACACAAAAGCAAACAAACAAAAACAAAGCACCCCCCCAAAAAAACCCCAAAATAACCAAAAAAACAAAAAAACTTAAGGAAGGGGTATGAACGTTTGGACAGTATTTATTGTGGGACATTAGAGCACATCAGACATATCGAATTGCATTCTGAATACGAAGAATGTCCTTCTGATATCAAATAATTTTGATTTTTTGAAATTCGCAATGTAATACACATTTTATGGCAAATCATTAAAATTGATATTTTGATATTTAACAGTACTTGAAGTAAACTTTATAAATCTGATGATTTATACTTAAAGTGTATGTAGGTGGGATGAAAAGCCGACGATCAATTGAAAATTTTGAACTTTCGTATTGAAGATATGGATTTTTTCCCAAAACACCAAAAAAAATAGGTCTTTTTGGGAAAAAAGTCCATATCTTCAATATGAAAGGTCAAAATTTTCAATTGATCGTCGGCTTTTCCTCCCAGCTACATACACTTTAAGAATATATCATTAGATTTATAAAATTTATTTCGAGGACTGTTATATATCAAAAATTTGAAAAATATCAAATTTTAATAATTTGTCATAAAATTTGTATTATATCGTAATTTCAAAAATGAAAATTATTTGATATCAGAAAGACATGCTTCGTATTCAGAATGCAATTCGATACGTCTGAGGTGCTCTCATGTCCCACAAAAAATACTGTCGAAACGCCATAAACGCTCATTCTAGATCCCTTAATGAAATTCCAAATGGAGATACGTAGTTTAATAGAAAGAGAAAACAATACTGTATAAATTCGAAGTTTATGAAGAGTCTCGAACTGGCGGTCTCTCCGCTCGTGTGAAATTGAACCAAAGTCCGGCGCTTTATCAACTGAGCTAATGGGGTTGAGACACAAATTTGTAGGTTTACTTGTTCGTATATAACTATATGTGTATCGATGATTTGCTCAAAACCCTTTATACTTTTGTGGATGGCGCTGTTCATGTTTGCATGTTTTCAAAAGCGCTCGGTAGAAAACACATATTATGCTGAACTATCGAGTGATTAAAGGGCATATCTATTGCAAAAACAAGTTTAACTCCATTCGAAGAGAATAATTATTACATTACAAGTTGACACTCGTTGCAATTATGTTTATGCGTATTTCTCCTGAAAAAAAGAGAAAATGTGTTGGTAAAGTTCAGGCTCGTACGCGTCCTTCCCCCGTTCGAAGAGAAATTAATTTTCAAGGCAGCGGGCTGAATGACGTAAGTAAATGAAGCGGACACTATAGGGGAGAGTGGGGTAATCCCAAACATCTTTTCATTTAAGCCTATTACTACACATTAAAACAACGTAATGTGGAATAAACCGTACCAATATCAAGAGTGGGATTACCGGCGCCGTTCCCCTATGTTCACGATAACACATGAGCCTAGAGCTCTTTTCATGTTCATTCATGCATAGATCATCCAGATGATCTATGATTCATGTATAAATGCGCGACCTTCAATGGTAAAGAAAAGGTTAGCTACCGGCCCCAGGCGGCGCATGACATGATCGAGCCGGCAACTCGTGAAACCGCCCGGCCGTATGGCATTTTCCATATACTCGGTTAGTTTTGTGGGGTTCATTATCGAACCCCAACGGTTTTAGCTTGTATTTATATTATTTATCAACATAGGCCTATTTGTTTGTGATATTTCAAGCGTTTTAAAATTTCAAAATAATCCCATTCAATTACACGGTTGACGATGAAAATTTACTGAATTTAGGGAATGCACGTCATACACCACCTGACCGGCCCATTGTAATTGTTTATTTGCATAATAAATACAATATTGATCACTGAAACTAGTATACCTGAACACTGTGTGATACCTGAATATACTAGTCTCAAATTGATCACGCTCAAATTCTAAACTTAAAATGTTTTTTTTTATTTTTTAGTCCAAATATTTCTCATGATGTTGATATACATTGAAGTGTAATATCACAATTTACTAGTATATAATAAAGAAGCGGCTGCAGCACTAATATTCCTCCACCGAGAGCTGCTTTTTATCGCACATCGCACGGTACATATTTTGCACTGCTGTTTTTGAAGTTGCGTTCCTGATCCTTTGTACATGCGCAACTTGAAGTGTGCCTGTCATCATGCATTTGATGTTACACTTACCGAGGAAGAAGAAGAAGAAGAAGATTTTATTTATTGTTTGTTGCTCTTGGTGTACGCCCGCTCAGTTTTGATTGTTTTTTACTCTCGTGAATTTGTTGTGGCGGCCCTACATCATTTGCTTTTTGCTGTTAGCCAGTTGGTTAGTGCAATGTGTTTCTGCATCTGCTGCTCATTAATCATTCCTTCACTGCATTACCCATCTTGGTGTTATTGTATTTTTCTTTTATCTTATATTATCTCGTGATTATCTTGTTTTTCATATTAATTTGTTTTTATGATAATGTTATCTGTACTTTTTATTGATGTTTTTAATATTTTATCTGTACTATTATATTTTGTTTTAATATTGTTCAGCGCTTTGTAATCTTGTTTGATGTAAATGCGCTTTATAAAAATAAAGTATTATTATTATTATTATTATTATTATTATTATCCATACGTTTAAAAACCTTTAAATTTGTAATACTTTTTTTTTTGAGAACAACAACAGTATACATTCTGTGCATTGAGCGTGTTACAGTCTATTCAAAAGCGGGCACATTTCATTTCATGACGTCAAACTTTTTTTCTAGGTCAAATCTGTCTCGTTCGACCGCTTACAGATGGTCTTTGCGGAATATCAATTTTAAACGTCTAATTTTCTCAAAAAATGAGTCATTTTCATTGTCCTCATAATATTAGCTTGCCAATGATATGATGTTGTCCGAGCAATATATATGCCCTTTAAGGTATGTTATAGAAAACTGCATTAATTCATTACCATTTTGATACAAAACTTCTCACCAATGTTGACAATTTTATAAAGACAACTTCAATAATTACAACATTTCAATTTTGAGCCTTCATATATGGTTGAATCCAACCAAAAGTGTCCACAGGCCAAAAATAAAAGTCCAAAATAAAAATGTCTCCACAATTTTTTTCCTTTTGTCCATTGATTGATGGCATGTTGGCCTTATAGGAACCAAAAGTGCCATCACTAATCTTGAAAAATAAATCCAGGACGTGTGATAATAAAAGTGACATCAAAACCCAATGTTACCCTACGAATACCACTAGGATGCTTTCACTATCGCAATACTAATCAACCTAAAACAAATGGAATATTCCCATTAACACTTTTTTCGTGTAATGTAGACCACGGGGTGTCAGGAAAATGCTAGCTCAACCAGAAAATATTTGTTTTTATTTTTATAACGTGATCAATATGATCTTAGTCAATTTATGCTAGTTTATTTTTGAAAATGAAGTTTAGATCAGTTTCTGTATTTTATTTATCAAATGAGTATGAATAAATTTACATATTGTATAAGAACGAGTGGGATATCTGTTTTCAGGAATATTAGGAATTATACGCATACACCTAATGCTTTATAAAATGATAGGTGAAGAAACCAGGGTATTCGTAGGTAACATGAGCAATTTAACAATTTCTATATTGAGTTTAGAGGTTCAACTTTTGCTATTATGATAATGAATGAATAAAATGGTACTTTTTAGATCTCTTTCAGATGGTACGTCCAAATGAATAAGTGCTTTTACCTTAGATCAAAATTTTTTTGATGCTTTTAGCAAGATTTTTAACACTTCATTTTGATATACAGGGTGAGTCAAAAAAAAGTGCAATAGAGCAAAGAATCGATATTTATGTAAGAACCACGTTGAACTTTCCAATTATTGAAAGTTTCTTTAAATGCCACACTCAATACGCACCCGTTGTGAAAAAATGAAGTCAATCACATCTACCGTTTAATTTTTATGAGTCCTTTTGCTACGATACCCAATTTGATTATTTGTCCACGAGGTACCATGTATTTTGAATGAGAGCACACAATGCACGATAAAGGCACCAGCTCTGAAACTGACTTTAACTTAAATAAGGTTGATTTTTGCGTTATTTCAATTTCTTTTTTCTGTTAAAACAAACAAACAAACATTACTTTTAAGTCCTTCATACCTCACTCGACTTCAACTCCAGTTTTTTTAAAATCCCAATATGTCCAACTTACTGGATATTTTATAATTCACTCCACTTCAATTTGCGCGCATTTCATTTCGACATTAAAAAAAACCCGCCTACAAAATGTGTATGTTTTGGATAGAGAATAAACATCTTTAAAGTAAAGGTAAAATGAAAAATAACAACAAGTAATGTTTCTTTTCCTTAAACAAGACCAAGGAAAATAACAATTTGGGTGCTCCATTTTATTTCAATGCCAATGAGGTTAAGATAATAGCAGTTTGTTCCAAATCTACCTTACACAGAGTGGGCTGACATGACATTCAAATTTTAGATGTTTCTTGGACAAATATTAAAATTGGGTATCGCTATATAATGTGTCATAAAAACAAAACGGTAAATGCTAATTCCTTGGTTTTCTCACACAAGGTCACTAATGGATATATCATTTATAAAATGTTTTAAAACCTAAAAGGTTCAAATCGGTTCTTAGATAAAAATGGATTCTTTTCTCTATTGCACTTTTTTTTTACTCACCCTGTACAAGTAGTTAAACAGCAAATTTACATAATAAATAATTGTTGAATGAATCCGTATATGGGTAAAAATATTGTCCGGGGGTACCGCTTAAAGTTTTTGACAATTAATTTCCATTGGTAAGGACACTTCATTACACATGTCATGTATTATGCTGTATTCGTAAGTAACATTTCAATATTTGTAGGTAAGAATTAGACTTTTGGTGGATATCGCAATCAAATCTTCATTTTATAAAGCACTTTGAATGTATTATTTTCTTTATGTGCGTTTATTGATACTTGAGACCCTATCATGTATATTTAATGTCGGTTCACAGTGGTTGAAAGAGGATTGAAGTAAGAAACAAAGGCACTGAAGTGACTTTAATTTGCTTAATTGCACACAAATCGCTTAAAACCGTTATTGCAGACTTGTGAAGTCCATCTTGGAGTCAGTTACGTCTTGTGGCCTTTCGTTTGAGGGCAACTATAATTAGCTTTATACTAGGGTCCACCACTGTGTTGTCTAGATCATGAGACAATGAGAAAAGTCGTTTTTGTCCATGGTATTCGTAGGTAAACTTAGCGAAAACGTCAAAAGTTACCTTCGAATAAACCAATTTGGACACAAATTACTCAGAAACCAGAAGGTCGGTAAACGTTTAAAATGAAACACACATGACAGCTGACAAATCCAAGTATGTCAGTAAATTGGGGCGCTTATCCAATGAAAACACGGGAAACTACTTAATGGTATGATAAATGTAAATAGCGCCCTCAGTTTGCACACAAATGTACAATTTATATTATAATAATAATTACAAAAAAGCATAAAAAGATGAATAATTGGATATAGATACCAAAATCTATGTTAAAATAGCTAAATAATATATGTGAATATTAGTGTGATAGCTGTTGGTATTGTCCAGGTCTAAAAATGAACATTATAAAACGTTTTGTTATAGAAAAACTAAAGAATCATCACATCAAAACAACCGTGGGTGCTTGCCATTCAAAATAAAAAATATTATGTGTAAAATAAATCAAGTAGGCCTACAGGTTGATTTGTCAGTTGTCAAATGTGATGCAATCAAGCAAAATCAGTCGGAACTCAGCAATAATAAATTTTCACTTTCCTATAAGATAGTAAAACACATTTACAAAGCTCGATTTTGCAGAAACCCCCCATGGAAATTGAACAACCAGTTCCAAAGATATGACCAATTAAAGAGTTTCCAAAACAAGAGGAAACAAAAGGAAATATTTCCTTTCTTTGGCTATATCTCAAAATCAATATTTCCGAGTTCCGACTGATTTTGCTTGATCGCGTCACAAATATGTCTACCTTTGACACAGAATCATAGAGTTAGTAACCTTTCGTTCGGTAACCTTTTGGCCGAAAAATGTATACACATAATGACATCCATGATAACGGTATGAGCGGAAATTGGTTTAAAGCAGGGATATAATAATTATTCTCTGTTTAAAGTAATGTTGAACAAAACATTAAAGCCATAATGTACGATTTCCTTCTAATTTTAAATTAATGTTATTTTATACTCAAACTGCTGAAATAATACTAGTGATAACTGTCGGGATGGGTTTCTGTCTATTTAAGCTAAATAACAAGGTAAAGTGAAATAAACCCCCGGAACTATAAACCCCACTGGCTATATTGGCCGTTTAACATGCAGTTCTATGGGAGGACATAAAAGTCGTATCACTTTATCAAAACCTTTGCTCTGTTGACTTACAAGCACAACACGTTTGGCTGATTCCTTTTAGGTGCAAGTTGGGACACGTGCAAACAAATATGCCAAAAAATCATGTTTGATAAAAATGAACCAATTTCATATTATAAGATTGTACATTATGGCTTAATATGACTCCATACTATTCTTTTATGGTGGGACTGGGGTACATTTGCCCTGATCTATAGCGTTGGATCCTTCACTTTGCAATCAAGGAAAGTGCCAAATATGGAACATGGGAGTATTGTATGATAATACCCTACTATGACAATAGCTGCGCTGAATTAATTTCATTATATTCCCATGTGGTCTGTTTGGAGTGGACCAGAAGTCCACAAGGACCGCAACCAAGGTATACACGTATATATAGTATATGTTCCCTTTCCTTCACTGTGGGAGATACCCGTTCTGGTTTAAGAGTAGAACCAACTCTAGTCAAGTCATTAAGCCCTGTATGGATCCAAATTATATTGGCCTCTTTGAATACACTGCTCACGGTCGGCTTTGTCTTTTTTCTCACATGTTCTTTCTTTCTTCTGTCAACATTGACATGTTTTGATGGTGAATTCTACTGTAGACATGACTGCATCATGCTATTATTACTCAATAGGCTATCGATCCTTAAGACGCATCTTAGCTCTTAGTGAACCATGCCCGGGTGACATCTGGGTTCATTTCGTTACTGTTTTTGAAACACATGTGCTCTAGTTCTCTTTAGTGTGTTGTGCACTGCATGCATACGCCTACTCGTCGTTTGCGAAGCAGCTCTGTAGGCCCCTATTTCCATTTCCAATCAACATACCTTGGGTTGAGAACCTTTTGCAGATATTTGCGCAGTTAGTTTACTGTCGGTAAGTATTGTATTGATTTGAAGTTTCTAGTTTCTTTGTTTCCAACGCTTAGAGGCTGTGCAAAAATTAGGTGCTCAAATATTTGGCATGTGCAAAAGGGGTGGGGCAAAGATTTTTTGATACATCGTCACCGGCCATTGTGTAAGTGCAGTTGCTTATTGATTGACATACTGGTGTATCATGCGACGTATCATTGTGAAATAGACATACCGGCGTATGAGTTTGTGACTTGTGGCCATAAAATTATTGTATATATTTATGCTAATCACAAACTGATATCATTTATATAGATATTCAAGAATCATGCTCACATTTATTTCCTCTCTAGACCTATCCAGCGATTGTTCAAAAATTAGAAAATTGTCAATCGCGAGTATCTCAGGAGTGATTTTTCCTGATTCGTCACTATATTCAGCGACGATTTGTTTGATATGTTATGAACCGTAAAGACTCAAGGTCCAGATACACCCTTTCCCAGTTCTCACACGAATGCACAACAACAACAACAACAACACACTGTTTTATTAAGTCAACAATATCTAAATCTTAAATGAAAGTATGATATGATTGATAATGATTTTGCACATAAATGCATACACTTCATAATCACACTAATAATTACTACTTATCCCACAGTCTTCTTCTTCTTGATTACAAAGTTCTACTTTTTCAAAGTGCAACTTTACAAAGTTCTACTTTTTCAAAGTGCAACTTTACAAAGTTCTACTTTTTCTAAGTACAAAAAG
Source organism: Amphiura filiformis (assembly GCF_039555335.1). Lineage (NCBI taxonomy): Eukaryota > Metazoa > Echinodermata > Ophiuroidea > Amphilepidida > Amphiuridae > Amphiura > Amphiura filiformis. The sequence goes on along the minus strand of NC_092630.1, from coordinate 13,660,418 downwards.
TGCAACTTTTTCTGAGAGCATCGTTTTTGGAAAATGTGATAATTATTGACCAACAAAAATGATTTTCAAAAAGAAGAAAATTGGAAGGGTAGCAAAAGATTCCACCATTCACAGGTTTTTGAGTTTTTCAAATCAACCTAAAGTATGTCAATTTGTGCAAGGAAGTGTTTTGTAATTCATATTGGGGGGGTTGTTTCTTTTGAACCCTGTATGTTGTGTGATGTATTTTAATGAGTAGTAAAGTAGAGGCTCTAAGAACGTAGATCTCGATAGACGTATATATCTTTATAAACGCGATCGATTTATAAGCGTTCAAAAATTTATAAACGTGATGTGTTTATAAAACGCGATAAATTTAGAGGCGTATTACCTTATTTTGTGAATCAGATTTATAGACGCGAGGGGCGTAAAAACGTCGTTAAAATATCGCCTTTTAAATGCAAATATTTCAAGCTCGGGGGAAAAATCAAATTATCCACGCGCGTCTGAATTACATGAATAAATGTTATCCGGTCCCCGATCCATCCCTAACATGCAGGAAATAGGTCATGTATTAAGTTTATACATAAACATTTAGAATCAAATTTGATGATTTGAAAAAAATTGACCGAAATGAAAATTTCAGACGTGTCTTTTCCGTAGATTATATTTTCTTTATAGACGTTCTTTCTATGTAGATTATTTTAATAACGATATAAAAGGCCTACAACTATCCGAGATAGTAATATCAACCCTGTACTCAAACAAATTGAATAAAGAGTAAACGAACGAACAAACCCGAACAAACATGGCGTCCGTAGAAGCGATGGATTTTGAAGACGAATTTGTATTCGTGGATCGCGGGGAATTGAAAAAAATTTTACGATCCTTGTACGGAAAATTAATCAAGGAAAATTTCGAAAAAAGGTTGCACCACGGGAGGCGTTGTTTGAAGGGATGTTCGGCCTTTGCTCAGCAGAAATGTTGCTGCTACACAAGAGTAGTTATCCTTATTATCATTTCATAGTGGAAGCAGAAAACGCCTTGGACCCTCAATTCTTGTACAGTCTTTACACCGAGGTATCCATTTGTTTAGGCCTCGATCCAAATATGATAGATGCGTACGCCGCTATCGACGAATTCAGACAATATAACCGATTGACGGAATATCGTGAAATCGATACGTTTATCAAACAATCCGAAGACTCGAAAATGGCCGAACGGTACGCTAGATTTAAGATTCATCGTCGGAATGCCCAGGATAGGAGATATTACGACCCGATGGAAACATCCTGAAATTCATGAACGATATAATTCCGGTTAGACGCTCGGGCTGATTCAATCACCGGGGACTGTTTCACGTACCTTTACCATATAAACGACAATAGACAAAGTTGATTTCAAACATCCGGGACCTCTGTAATGGAGATAATTCCGAGGGTCTAATAAACAAACGGGGTGAAAATTTATAAACGCATCTTGCCCATAGACTATGTTTTCTTTTTAGGTTATTTTAATAACGATATAAAAGGGGGGATACAACGACACGAGATAGGTATTAACAACGAACGTTGGTTTGAGCGTACGGACGGTAAGATGAAATTTGTGAAAGATGAAAAAGAATGCGATTGTCCTTACTGCGATCCATTTTTCGGTTGTTGCGGTGCCGGCAGTTTAATCGATCAACTTGGACTCGGTGATCATTACTTCAGCGCAGACAACGATATCAAGAAGTGCCTTTACAGCTGCGAACGAAAAGAGAATATCCCGGAATTTCCATATCAAATTGGAACGGTTATTAACGACGACGTTTTCTCGAAAATTCACGATTGGGAAACGGAATCTAGAGCTCTATGCACGATTCATCCTGACGTGTTTTTGCTAATCGCGTTGATAAAAATGCACCCTGACTTTTGTATAAAAATAGAAAAGGAATAATTCAACGAGAGCTACGTATCAGCGGAGGGTTACTTTGGACAGATAATTGTGATCTTGTTGACACGACGGAGGAGAGACTTGAGAGCAAACTAAAGAAGGAAAGACTATAATAATCGTATATTTTAAAGGGAACATTTTCTTCGCGCAGTCGCAAATAAAAGCCGGGAACCAATGGCGTCGCCTTACGACACCTCGAGAGAAGGATTTGATGACTCGAAAGAATGGGAAAATTCAGGCAAAAAGCAAGTTCTTCGTAACTTTTTATGTTATATCATAGGGGATGAATTGGAGCATTTGTCCGGAACGTCACTGGAAAACCGCTGTAACGGCTGCATCATCGACCATCCTAGCCAGTCGCAACACACGTGTTTAGAACTTGACGAAGATGACCCGCTACGAGAGATAGTATACGAGGAAGCTTTCGCCGAACTAGATCTTAACTACGTGCACATCGTGTTTTTGGAGGTGGCGAACATCCGACGATTAGACGCGAGTTTAATCAATTTTTGCGTGACTGCGGAGAAAAAAAAAAAAAAATGGAAGGACACTCAGTTTAGAAATGGATACGCCGGTCGCGGATTGATGCGAATCATGCGTCATTCGCACCAATTTAGTCAGAATCCTGCCCTCGATTCTGAAGCGGTCGCTTTAGCTCGGGAAACAGTGGACGGCTTAAAGAAACGATTCGCCAAAACTTTGAACTCGTGAACGATGTAAATAGCTTTTAATAATATACATTGGCGTTTAAAGAAAGCGTAAATTGTAAATTAGAATTTGTAAGCGCGAGCTGATTGAACGCGCGATGGGAAATAAAATAAAATAACGAAATAAAATTGCTTTTTATCGTTTTCTTTACGCGTCAGTCAAAAAAAGAAAAAAGAAAAAGATTAATTAGTAACGAATGAGTAAAATGAGCAACGAATGAGTAAAATGAGTAACGAATGAGTAAAATGAGTAACGAATGAGTAAAATGAGCAACGAATGAGTATAATGAGTAACGCATGAGTAAAATGAGTAACGAATGAGTAAAATGAGTAACGAATGAGTAAAATGAGTAAAGGATGAGTAAAATGAGCAACGAATGAGTAATATGAGTAACGAATGAGTAAAATGAGTAAAGGATGAGTAAAATGAGTAACGGATGAGTAACGCATGAGTAACGCATGAGTAAAATGAGTAAAGGATGAGTAAAATGAGTAATCGATGAGTAGAATGAGTCAATGAGCGTTGAAAAGAGCGGAGTACTGAGCGCCTAAATGACCGGTTTAGTTAGTTTCTCGTCATTCGGAGATTAACCTTCAAAGAGTCAGCATGAACGCTTTATCCGCTACGGACAAAATATACGCTTGCTCCTCGTGCGACAGAAGCTTTAGTCGGCGATACAACTTGCAGAGGCACGTTGAAAATTCGCACAAAGTTGAAAACAATCCTGAAATGGAAGCTAATCAACCCGATTATTCCGACGTAGATGATTACGAACCTCCGTTTAAAAAGTGCAGGTTTGAGAATTCGGAAGATTCCGAATCTACGGAGGATGAAGATTCCAGCGAGAATAAGGAATCGGAGACGGAAGACGACGAGTTATCGGGTGATGCCGAGTCTTTTCGTGAACTAGAAGACAACGCCGCGTACAGAGAATGGTACGCGCAAGCCATGGAAGCCACCGAAGAGATGAGAACTGAAAAATACAAAAAGTACATCAACGAGGGTATGAGCGAAGATGGAGCCAAAGAAAAAGCCGGTAGGAAGACCCTTTGGGAGGTCAAGCGCATCTTCTTCAATCACTACGAAGACTTTTTGACGAGTTATATGCATTTGAAAGACGACGATACTCACCTAGATGTCGTGGAAGATCTCGAAGGAAGAGTAGATAAAGGCATGGACGTAGACAAAGCCATGAAGAGAGTGATACCTAAATACCGGGCCAACTTGTAGGCACTGTTTCAACAAGACGAAGAGGACGATTACGAGGACATCGAAGGCGATGACCATTAGAGACCAAATCATTCACTACAGGATATTGTAATTTAATCTAATAGCGTTTCTAAAATGATCTCGACTCTAAAGCTACCGTAAATCTTGTATAAATATTACGTGAATTGAGGATCGGCTTCAAAGAAGGAGAGAAACCTCGTGTCGAAAACTACGAATACTTTTTTTCATCCAGTTATATCCTTTCTCCAAATCGGACGAGGAACAAGAGATCGCACATTCCCCGGGGCACATTCTCACCAACTATCCCGAAGATCGAAAATCTGTTATCGCTATCAAAAAAAAACCCAACATATAAGACAAAGTATAACGTTGTGGGAAAGAACGCACCGTGACTGAACCGCAGACTTTATTGCTTTAGTACTGACAGTAATGTCTACAATGACGGAATGGGCCAGTCCCGAAAATGACTTCGGAGAACTCGGGACGACCTTTGCATCGAAGCGTCTATAACGGGAGTTAGGAAGATTTAATCGTTGGAAGAAACGTTTACCGAATGATAAACATTTGTACAACTCTGAACGAAATGAATCGCGAACGCGAAGAATGTACGGATTGTAAGACGTTACGAAGTCTCTCTGAAAAGATCAACTCTATTAGACAGCATACTGATTACGTATCAACTTTGGATTGGACTTTAAGGAATGCAGCGTCGGTTGAAGGTTTCAAAACATTGATGGAAGAAGTATTTACAATGTACGCGTATTATCTCAATAACTCGTAAAAAATAAACGTTGAGAAGGATGATATAATAAAGTTTTATGAAGAACTCATAGGTACTGTAATGCTATCCAATCTTTCTTCTTTCTGGCAATAAATTTCAAAATGCTTCTCCTCCTGCATGTTACACCCTAAAGTTGAATCGGCTCGGGAGAACTTTTGAACACGAAGCCCCCTCGTTGATCCGACTATTTTCAGCCTTTTTAGCGAGTTGATCGAATGTCTTCATTGTTGTATTGGTCTTTACTATCTCCTTGTAATAGTTTGGCACGTAACTAGTAGATGATGGTGACGGGTTCGTCGTCGGACTATTCTCCCGTTCCTCAATGTCTTGCAATAACTTTTCATCTAAATTATCTTCTACGGGCCATTCTTCACCAGATCCGTAAATATCGATCCATTGAGAAGATTGTCCTTGTACTCGATCCGCCATGTTTGGTTACGTTCGTTGTTAATAACTATCTCGGGTCGTTGTACCCCCCTTTTATATCGTTATTAAAATAACCTAAAAAGAAAACATAGTCTATGGGCAAGGTGCGTTTATAAATTTTCACCCCGTTTGTTTATTAGACCCTCGGAATTATCTCCATTACAGAGGTCCCGGATGTTTGAAATCAACTTTGTCTATTGTCGTTTATATGGTAAAGGTACGTGAAACAGTCCCCGGTGATTGAATCAGCCCGAGCGTCTAACCGGAATTATATCGTTCATGAATTTCAGGATGTTTCCATCGGGTCGTAATATCTCTTATCCTGGGCATTCCGACGATGAATCTTAAATCTAGCGTACCGTTCGGCCATTTTCGAGTCTTCGGATTGTTTGATAAACGTATCGATTTCACGATATTCCGTCAATCGGTTATATTGTCTGAATTCGTCGATAGCGGCGTACGCATCTATCATATTTGGATCGAGGCCTAAACAAATGGATACCTCGGTGAAAAGACTGTACAAGAATTGAGGGTCCAAGGCGTTTTCTGCTTCCACCATGAAATGATAATAAGGATAACTACTCTTGTCGTAGCAGCAACATTTCTGCTGAGCAAAGGCCGAAAATCCCTTCAAACAACGCCTCCCGTGGTGCAACCCTTTTTCGAAATTTTCCTTGATTAATTTTCCGTACAAGGATCGTAAAAATTTTTTCAATTCCCCGCGATCCACGAATACAAATTCGTCTTCAAAATCCATCGGTTCTACGGACGCCATGTTTGTTCGGGTTTGTTCGTTCGTTTACTCTCTATTCAATTTGTTTGAGTACAGGGTTGATATTACCTATCTCGGATAGTTGTAGGCCTTTTATATCGTTATTAAAATAATCTACATAGAAAGTACATTTTCACGGGAAAATTTTCTGGACACGTGACACCCATGGGCGCAGACATATTAGCATTATGGAATGTGACCCCGTGCACAGCGGGTGTTCTTCCAATGTATTTGAATAGGAAGAATTCTTCCTTTGAGGCAAAATAAGTTACTTGTCGCAAGTTAATAATGTTATGGTAGGAGTTTCCGTAGATAAATATTTTTTTTTTTTGTTTGATATTTTTGAAATTACGTTTTGATGATATTGTAAAAAAATTAAGATAACATAATATTCAATAAATTTGCAATGCACAAATTTCTATCAAAATTGCGGTCAAAAATACTATTCCAATTCAAAATTACTAAGACTTGAATAGCGAGGTCACCGCCGGGGTCAGAGATCAGGCTCGAGGTTACACTCACATTGATACGCATTGGTCACGTGTCCAGAAAATTTTCCCGTGAAAATTTACCTATTAATGTTGACTGAATACAAATTCGTCTTCAAAATCCATCGGTTCTACGGACGCCATGTTTGTTCGGGTTTGTTCGTTCGTTTACTCTTTATTCAATTTGTTTGAGTACAGGGTTGATATTACATATCTCGGATAGTTGTAGGCCTTTTATATCGTTATTAAAATAATCTACATAGAAAGAACGTCTATAAAGAAAATATAATCTACGGAAAAGACACGTCTGAAATTTTCATTTCGGTCAAATTTTTTCAAATCATCAAATTTGATTCTAAATGTTTATGTATAAACTTAATACATGACCTATTTCCTGCATGTTAGGGATGGATCGGGGACCGGATAACATTTATTTATGTAATTCAGACGCGCGTGGATAATTTGATTTTTTTCCCCGAGCTTGAAATATTTGCATTCAAAAGGCGATATTTTAACGACGTTTTTACGCCCCTCGCGTCTATAAATCTGATTCACAAAATTAAGGTAATACGCCTCTAAATTTATCGCGTTTTATAAACACATCACGTTTATAAATTTTATAGCGTTTATAAATTTTTGAACGCTTATAAATCGATCGCGTTTATAAAGATATATACGTCTATCGAGATCTACGTTCTTAGAGCCTCTACTTTACTACTTTAATGCATTTATTCTATACTGGTGTATTGTATGTTTTTTGAATTGCCAAATAAAATCTATCTATCTCTATCTATCTCAATGTTCGGGATGACTGATGTATATCGTATTCAAATTTGTCCTGCGAAGATCACTGTTCAGCGAATTTCACTGTAAACTTGAATTTATATATCCTTTGCGTATAAAATCCTTGCACAGATGACAATTTCCAAAATGGGGCTACCTAACTTTCTCCAAGAAACAGGGGTTTTTGGTATCAGATTGGAGCTATCAAGATTGTCCACACGGCCATATCAATCAAATTGTCATAACACGATCAGGTTGTGGTGTAGGGCGGGTTACATAAGTGTGGACTTTCTTTATATGAGTAGTTTATTATGCAGGATCTAACGCTCGTGGTACTACATACAATGACCACCATCTTGACAAAATTTGTTATCGTTATGTAAACAAAAGAATAAAAACAACGTTTTGAAGTTTATGTTCTATGTTATTGTCCACCTTTAACCGCATAATTGGCGCAGTCGGTTTAAAGGCACCAGACTTATAATCACGAAGGATCGAATTATAAACAGCGCTGGTTCGAGTCCCATATGCAATGAACCCGGGGAAATTCTTTCATTATAATTGCATTCCGATTGATGATAACTTGTTAAAAAGTCAGAATTTGATTGGCAAGAGTGTATAGTATGTTAATCACAGCTTCGTAATACATGTAGTTCTGGCCGCGTCGCTCAAAATAAACTGTTTCTAGGGGGTGTGGACAAAGTGCTGGTATTGACAATGTTGTAGTGCTAAGCGCGAGCTGAAATGGGTGAAGGTCCCGGGGCCTGACGCGTGGCGCTAACAGTTGCATAACGGGTTAGCAGCGGCTAGCCATATCACAGGGCCGCACTTTTTTTAAACACATAGCGTGTTTACAAAACACGATATATATATACTCCGAGGCACGTTATACTCCGAGAACTGCTTAAATCTAGTGACCGCTCCACCCTTGAAAAAAATCTTAATTCTGTTGCATTACTTTATATATTTAAGGTCGCAACATGGCCGTCGAACCTTCCACCGGTCCTCTAAAAGTGTTTCTCTGGACAACTGGTCGCTCATTATCGAATGCGATTCTCAAATGCATGACGTATGTGCCAAACACTATAGCGTGGCACGAACCATACTCGAAGATCGGAAAATTCTCCGATGTAGTTGAAAGTAGTCCTATAGATGCTGAGTCCGAACCTGTACGAATGTTGGTGAAGAAGCTTGGAGGCGCATCTGCAGTAGCCAAGATAGAAAGTGGGTACGACGCAAGTGACAAAGATTACGATTGGCTGAAAGAACAATTGGAATCTGACTTACCTGATGGAAAGAGCATGCTTTTTGTCAAAGATAACGGAGCTATAATTGGTAGATTAGCACTTCATGATAAAATCCCAAAGGGATTTCGCCACACCTTTCTGATACGAAATCCTAACATATCGATTATGTCTCGTCTAAAGATGTATCTGAAAATATTTCAAGCGAAGTCCGTTAACCTTCCAGGCGGTCTACACGAAACCCCTTTCTTACAGTTTAATGAGTATTTGAATGCGTTATGGAAGTACGTCAAAGACGAGGAATTGGAGTCCCGCCCTGTGATCATTGATGTTGACGATTTGTTGGAGAATCCGAAAGAAATAATTGAGGCGTACTGTAAAGAAATTGGTATTCCATTCACCGAAAATCTACTGACATGGCCCGCGGGGGATGACGTCATGACAAACCTATGGATAGTACCCAAACAGTCTATCCTTGTTTTCCGTATATTGGGATTTGGCGACAAAGCCTTTGCACACACAGAATTTAAGAAACTTCCGGTGTCAGCTTTTGACGGTAGCAGCAAAGACGATGAATTTCTCAAGCAGATTCCATCATCATTTTCGATATCATCGGAAAATGTGAAGGAGATAATCGACAGAGAAATGCCCTACTATGAAGAAATGTACAGCAAACGGCTGACTCTAAACAAATAAAACTAGATGCGCTGCGGTCTTTCAAGACAACAAGAAGGTTGCAAGAAAGAACAAGAAGAAGAAATTTCAGAAATATAAGTCCAACCGAAGTTCGGCTTGCAAGAACCGTCAACCATGTACAAAGTTTACCAGACCAACTCTATCGAATTGAATGGAACTTTGATTGTGACGAACAGTATAATTATGCCGTGCTCAGAAAGTATATAATTATAGTTAGGATTTTGAATTTACGTATAATGCGTAAATTTTGATTTTGTACTAATAGCCTGCCGTAAACGTTCGCCTAATGGCGCACCTGGATTCCTTTGCCTTGAGGTAAATTACATGTACAAATAGAGAGCTCCCTTCTCTAAAAAATCCCAACAAGAATTAAATAAGGTATGTGCCCTTATTTGCTGGTGGGATTTTTATGGGAGTGTCTAAAATTCCAGTTATGTCAAGGGAGCCCATAGCGCCATTAGGCGAACGTTTATAGCAAGTCATTGGGACCATTACGTATTGCAGCTACGCGTTGCTTTCAATAAGCAACGCGATGTTAAACCAGCCAACAGGAGCATCAAGGCGTTGTTTAAATTCCTCAATAAGAGGCCCACAGCAACGCGTTACTTTCATTTCAGAGCGTGTTGCGATGAGCACCAATCACAGCGAATCTTATAGGAGACTCGTACAGCTGCATGCAGATATAGATGTACGTATAACATACAGTTATATCAGAAGCAGAAGTCACGACTCTTGAAAGCGTAGAGATGATTGGCCAACCTAAACAACACGTTGCTGACCAATCGTTTTTGAAGGTAACACGTTGCCAAAAGCTCTCTTCCTATTGGCTGATTTAACAACGCATTTCTCATTGAAAGTAACGCGTTGCGGCAATACGTAATGGGCCCAATGGCTTGTTATGAACGTTTGTGGTATATGGCAATTAACCTTTCTGGTATTAAGAGACCAATTGTGTATAAGCTTGTATAGACTAAATGAGTATTAGACGAAATGGTATCAGGGGTTTTCTGATCATTAATTTTAAGGCGAAATAATAATGCAAAGTGAAAGAAACCCAAGTTAGCCACTAACTGTGGCGCTCTATGTGGGAATTGGCGAATAAAACGGGGGGGGGGGGGGGGGGGGCGGTGGTGCATTTTATCATCTATGATTTTATAAATGCGATAAAGCACAGGCATAGTCATTCACATGGCACTTTAGTGTTCCGTTAGGTATTACAATCATGCAAAAAGTAGAAAATTCGAGGGCAAATCACACATTACGGCTGTAGCGATAGCCATAACGATTTCTCATCAAATATTTTAATTAGTACCCAGTGATGACCTTAGTTCCTGGAGGACACTGAACTTGATGTCCCAAGTCATTTTCATGTTCACGGATTTACTGATTTATTGGATGCAAACGGGTCATATTAGCATACTGACATTAATTGACTTGAATAAAGCTATTAAAAGTACACTCTACTGAAAAGTGTATAGGCAACAGTTAACATTATTTGTCTTTTTAAAATAAAACAAATCAATGGACATGAAATATTGTTTTAAAAATAATTTTTCCTACCGTAAATAATAATTGTCACAAAATCACTATGTTACTATTATTCTATTTATTCTTAAACACTTGAGAACGTTCTTGCAATCTTATTGGTTCTTCCCAGATTTACCCGTGTGATATGACACGATATCACCCGTCTCAGCGCGTGTGCGTCGACACGATACGTGTACTCGCTATTTGGACCAATCGGAGGCGCACAGCAACAACGAGATTGATCGATTTTAAGCCCTAGGTAATTCCTTGCAAAATGTAGATTTAATTTGATTAAAATTTGTATGATATTTTTATTTGAATTGAAGTGTTTAAGAATCATTATTTTTGGCGTAAAACAACTCGGCTTCGCCTCGTTGTTTTACTTAAAATAATGATGTCGCCCGTGTTATATGGGATGATAGATGCACTCCAGGGGCTAAAAACAATACCTTTATTTTCTAATTATCACCCAATTTTTTTATACTATATACTTGATGTTCAAATTCATCTTCATAGATTTACTGATTTATTGAATGCAAAAAGGTCATAATACTGACATTAATTGACTAAAATAAAGAAAGCTTAAGGGGGTACTACACCCCACCCCTGGCCAATTTTGTGCCTATTTTTGCATTTTTCTCGAAATGTATAGTGCATTGGTGACAATTAAGATATGCATGTTGTAGGGGCATGTTTCAGAGCAAACTATTACTCTGAAATTTCAGCAACTCAAGGCAAGTAGTTATTGATTTCTTGATCAAATGCTGGTTTTCCCTCATTTTTGACTGCAACTCCACAACTGCTGTATGTGCCGAAATAAAATTTCCAGTGCATTAGTTGTAGTCTTTGCACCTATAATATACACTATAATCTTACTTGTCACCAATGCGCTATAATTTTTGAGAAAAATGCAAAAATAGGCACAGAATTGGACAGGGGTGTAGTACTCCCTTAAGTGCACTTTTAATTACAAAAACGTGTACATACACTGTAAAAACAGTTCGTGAATTAACGGACACCGGTATTTTTAAATTTCCCGTATTTTTACGGGAACCAGCCCGTAAGCAAAACACCTTTTTGTGATCAGAAGGCACACACTCTCGTTCCAGCTCTGTTTTTGTGTGTAACACTAAAGACCAGTGTTGCTTTTCCTGAATCTGAATGACCATAATGTGTAACATCAGAAACTAGTGTTGTTTTTCCTGAATCTGGATGACCAATATTGTGTATCATCAGAAACTAATGTTATTCCTGTTTGCATCTTTACAAGGGGTAGACACAAGTGACGCAAAGCAACGCATCGCAAATGCGGTGGTAGTATGAACGGACCGTAACACCGTAATTGTTAAAGGTCCTTCTAATGGCTTCAGAGGTACCTTTGATGTAGGTAGCACTTGCAGCGTTTATCGCCCACGTCGCTCGTTTTGTGAGTTTTTGGTTGATTAACTTTATCGAGTGCCCGTTGGGATATCCACATCTCGCTAAAGCGTTGCACACATGAGATTTTTCGTCCTCGCGATTCTGGTGGTTGGTGACTAAGGTATCGGCCCTATGGTACAAAGTTCGGATGACACCAAGTTTGTGATAAATGGGGTAATTAGAGACGAAATTTAGATATTGATCCGTGTGTGTACTTTTGCGATAAATAGTGACTTTGGTGGATTTAACTCGCGGGATAACGGTGAGAGATTTAGAAAGGCAAGCGAGTTATTCTCCTCTCCTTTGGTGGTAAATTGAGTCCTTATCCAGTTAATCGAGATGGTTAGTGAATTCTTGAGAGTGTCACTTCTTAAGTTTACAATGGGTGTCATCTACATAGCGAAACCACCACAGAGGGGGTGAGCGCTGTCTCAATAGCTCTCTGTTCAAGATCTTCCATGTAAATGTCGCACATTATCGGAGAAAGTGGAAGGCCCATGGCCGCACCGTGTAACTGTTCGTAATACTCTCCATTGTAGACAAAATACTGTTTTTAGACAAGCTTCACAGAGTCTAACTATCTGGTCAGGTGATAATTCAGTTCTATTGCCGAGAGCGCTATCCTGTTCTAGGCGAGAGCGTACAATCCGAAGTGCTTTGTCAACTAGGACGTCATATAATCTTAACTATTCATTCTCCTCCACTCTTTGATCTTTAATAAGTTCGACAAATTGCTGCGAATTGGAAATGTGGTGTTTAGTTTTTCCGACAAGAGGTGATAAAATGTGCACCTTAGGTAGTCCATAAAACTTAGGGAAATTTTCAGCAGATACTCGACCATGTTTATGGCACCTTCATTTTCAATGTCCTGCAGACACACGATATTTCTTGTATGTTGAGGTAGGATCCCATTTTTCTAACTTTTTGTATGTATTGTTATCCCCAAGCAAAGCTTCACACTTTTGGTGATATTCAGTGGTGTCCAAAATCACACATAAACGGTCTTTACCGACAGGTAAAATGCGAATAGATTGATCTTTCCTTAGGTCATGAAGTGCTTTCCTTTCATCTTTATTAATGTTAGAATAAATTTTCTTGGGTTTACGTAATTCATTCGCTTGGGTCTCGGGTAAATTCCGACATGCAGACTCTGTAAGCATGGTAAGTGATAAATTCCACTACTGGAACTTTCTCCTCAGTGACAGCGAAGTTCAAACCGCGAACAAGAACAAGTAATTCTGTAAGTCTATCAGGTCAAAGATCAAAAAGATCACGACCTGATACAGTCACTCACTCGCTGATGAAAGATGGAGTACCATCTGAAAATTCCGAGGTAGGAATTTAAAATTCCTTGTATTTGGATCAAACGTTTAAATCAAAATCATGATTCATACCAACACAGATGAACTTTCATGAACATCAGAAACTGGTGTTGTTTTTCCTGACTCTTGATGACCAATAATGTGAAACATCAGAAACTAGTGTTAATTTTCCTCAATTTGGATGACCAATAATCATAATTCTTGAATGAATATCACGATTCATATTCTTGATTGAAAGTCACGATTCATATTCTTGATTGAAAGTCACGATTCATGATTCTTGATTGAAAGTCACGATTCAAATTCTTGATTGAAAGTCACGATTCGTAATTCTTGATTGAAAGTCACGATTCATATTCTTGATTGAAAGTCACGATTCATACTTCTTGATTGAAAGTCACGATTCATAATTCTTGATTGAAAGTCACGATTCATAATTTTTGATTGAAAGTCACGATTCAAAATTCTTGATAGAAAGTCACAATTCAAATTCTTGATTGAAAGTCACGATTCATAATTCTTGATTGAAAGTCACGATTCATATTCTTGATTGAAAGTCACGATTCATATTCTTGATTGAAAGTCACGATTCATAATTCTTGATTGAAAGTCATGATTCATATTCTTGATTGAAAGTCACGATTCATAATTCTTGATTGAAGGTCACGATTCACAATTCTTGATTGAAAGTCACGATTCATAATTCTTGATTGAAAGTCACGATTCATATTCTTGATTTAAAGTCACGATTCATATTCTTAATTGAAAGACACGATTCATAATTGTTGATTGAAAGTCATAATTCAAATTCTTGATTGAAGTCACAATTCATATTCTTGATTGAAAGTCACGATTCATATTCTTGATTGAAAGTCACGATTCATATTCTTGATTGAAAGTCACGATTCATATTCTTGATTGAAAGTCACGATTCATATTCTTGATTGAAAGTCACGATTCATATTCTTGATTGAAAGTCACGATTCATATTCTTGATTGAAAGTCACGATTCATATTCTTGATTGAAAGTCACGATTCATATTCTTGATTGAAAGTCACGATTCATATTCTTGATTGGAAGTCACGATTCATATTCTTGATTGAAAGTCATGATTCAAATTCTTGATTGAAAGTCACGATTCATATTCTTGATTGAAAGTCACGATTCATATTCTTGATTGAAAGTCACGATTCATATTCTTGATTGAAAGTCACGATTCATATTCTTGATTGAAAGTCACGATTCATATTTTTGATTGAAAGTCACGATTCATATTCTTGATTGAAAGTCACGATTTATATTCTTGATTGGAAGTCACGATTCATATTCTTGATTGAAAGTCACGATTCATATTCTTGATTGAAAGTCACGATTCATATTCTTGATTGAAAGTCACGATTTATATTCTTGATTGAAAGTCACGATTCATATTCTTGATTGAAAGTCACAATTCATATTCTTGATTGGAAGTCACGATTCATATTCTTGATTTAAAGTCACAATTCATAATTCTTGATTGAAAGTCACGATTCATATTTTTGATTTAAAGTCACGATTCATATTTTTGATTGAAAGTCACGATTCACAATTCTTGATTGAAAGTCACGATTCATATTCTTGATTGAAAGTCACGATTCATATTCTTGATTGAAAGTCACGATTCATATTCTTGATTGAAAGTCACGATTCATATTTTTGATTGAAAGTCACGATTCATATTTTTGATTGAAAGTCACGATTCACAATTCTTGATTGAAAGTCACGATTCATAATACTTGATTGAAGGTCACGATTCACAATTATTCTTGATTGACAGTCATGATTCATAATTCTTGATTGAAAGTCATGATACATAATTCTTGATTGAAAGTCACGATTCATATTCTTGATTGAAAGTCACAATTCATATTCTTGATTAAAAGTCACGATTCATATTTTTGATTGAAAGTCACGATTCATAATTCTTGATTGAAAGTCACGATTCATAATTCTTGATTGAAAGTCACGATTCGTATTCTTGATTGAAAGTCACAATTCATAATTCTTGATTGAAAGTCACGATTCATATTATTGATTGAAAGTCACGATTCATATTCTTGATTGAAATTCACAATTCATATTCTTGATTGAAAGTCACGATTCATAATTCTTGATTGAAAGTCACGATTCATATTTTTGATTGAAAGTCACGATTCATATTCTTGATTGAAATTCACAATTCATATTCTTGATTGAAAGTCACGATTCATAATTCTTGATTGAAAGTCACGATTCGTAATTCTTGATTACATACCTACGTACATACAAAAGTACATTTAATATATCGCTGTTACATCAAGATCAAAGCGCAGTATGAACCAGTGAAAAACGGCAATAAGAAAAAACGGCAAATATATAATACAAGACAAGCAAAAACATTATTCATCAATTGGATACAAGGGATACAGTTTCTGATTTCAGCTGGTAAGTCGTTCCAGATGTGCGGAGCGATATATGTGAAAGTCCGGTTATGAGCAGATATGAGTGTTTTACTAGGAGTGCGTTCGGATAGCCGGGTGATGTCGGAAGCTGAAAGAAGACTAGCTCGTAGCGGCTGGTACAGAGTCAGACAAGATGCTAAATAGTCGGGCGCAGCTCCATGGAGGCACTTATAGACGAGAACAATGATCTTAAATGTTATACGGTCTTTGACAGGTAGCCAGTGCAGCTGTTGTAAGTACGGCGCATGGTCAAATTTCAGCGCACCACAAATTAACTTCGCGGACCAGTTTTGTATGCGTTGGAGACGTTTGATGTCCGTTTTGTTGGAGCCTATCAATAAAGCATTACCATAATCGAGTCTTGACAGAACTAGAGCCCGGATGACAGAGAGACAAGAATCAAAGTCTAGATATTTGCGAATGCGCGAGATTAGTTCTGAGTTGATAGTTGAGACTGGTGCAGAGACTTGTGATATGAGAAGACATTGCCATTGAAGTGTCAAAGACAACTCCCAGATTTCGGACATTCTCAGAAGGTGTTATTGTCTTACCACAAACTTGCAAGGATACAGGAGGCATCTTGCACTTAAGATATTCAGGAACAGCAACAAAAAAAACTCTGTCTTCTCTTCATTGAGCTTGAGCATGTTCTTCGTCATCCATGATTTAATGTCAAAAATGCACGAAGAGAGCTGCGAGAGCGAAGTTGTGATGGATTGTGGGTCACATGGATTGAATGGCAAATACAGTTGTATGTCATCAGCATACATATGGAATTGCAGTCTATGCTGCCGTACTATGCGACCAATGGGAACAGAGTAGATGGTGAATGACTGTGGGCCCACGATCGACCCCTGAGGTATGCCATACTTCAAAACATGAGAGTTGGAGAACACCCCATCAATACAAACACATGATGTTCTCTCCGACAGGTGAGATTTATACCATTCCAGCGCAGTCCCTGTTACACCGATGTCATGGTGAAGGCGATCAAGCAAGATTGAGTGGCTCACAGTGTCAAACGCTGCGCTTAAGTCCAAAAAGACTAGGAATACACCTCTGCGCTGAGAAACATGCTGCACGATGTCGTCTTTACCTTTCAGCAGGGTCAACTCATTACTGTGTGAAGTCCTGTAAGCGGACTGTAAGATTTCACTTAGATTTTCTCTGGTCATGTAATCATTGATGTTATTGACAGCGTGTTTTTCGATGACTTTCGACACAAATGGTATGTTTGATACTGGGCGATAGTTTTTTTTTTAACTCGTTGGGGTCCAGCGATTGTTTTTGATGATAGGAGCAAAAACAGCATGCTTCAGTCAATCAATAAGGATGGGAACACTCCAGAGCTGAGAGATGTATTGACAACCTCGGTGATCATTGGAACAAACATTGATTGGTTTTGTTTTATAAACCATGTTGGCAACGGGTCCAGAAGACAAGTTTTTGATGGTGCTTTGTTGATATGAGCTGAGATTTCTTCTTCACTCATTGGGTTGAATTCATGGAAACTACACTCAACAGGTGAAGATGGAGCTTCATCACTAGCATTCTCAAGTTCTTTTTCAATACCTTGGTAGATTATGTTGACTTTATCAGTAAAGAAGGTGGCGAAGTCATTACTGAGATCTTGTGCAGATTCATGTGCAGGCAGTGTTTTTGTGCCGTTACCGAGGAGGGCATTTATTTTCTTGAACATTGTCTTAGAGCCAGTTTGTTCAAATTCAGATCTGTAAGATCTGAAAGTGACGTACCTGTGTCCACCAGCGTACGAAACTAGGGGGTCTATCGGTGTAGACATTTTCAGAAAAAACGTGTTGGCAATGTCAAAATGGAGTGATTTTGTACGGGAGCGCCCAAAATTTCACATCATTGACAATCAAAAATAGCTTTTTACCCAATTTTACAGTACAAAATAGACAAAACTCATTTATTTTGCTCGAAATTTCAATTTTGAGGACTAATTGTTCAAGAAAGGGGTCATTCAGTGTAGGCTACTGAAAAAAACGGGGTCACTGGGTGTAGGATTTGCCAAAAATACCGGGGTCTTTTCATGGGCACATGACGTATGTCAATATATGGGAGTACCCCCCTCACCCCATCGTAACTAGATCGATCTTCAAAAAGAAAGACTACCGTTGATTACTCCAACACAACAATAACAGCTTTAACTCATCTTGAAACCATTTGTTTCTGAAGTAATATATCAATGCATTCATCCAAGTATTGCATACGCCACCTAGTTTAAGGGCAAACATCAACCCAGATGATGGCCATTGAAGGGTCACTGCAACGTAGAGAATGGCGATATAGTAAGGCGAAAATGCTAAGCCAAAGACGCCCGTTATTAAAAGGAATGTCACCGTAGCTTTATTGTCAGATTTCCGACGGCTACCTTGCGGGTCGCTCCCTGACTCTTGCGACGACACATCTTGCGCAGCTATTCGACGAGAATGCTCTTTTGCAATTAGCATGATCCGAACGTAAAGACCTATGATAAAGAAGAACGGAATTACGGCAACCAAAGTCACAGCAAGGGTATGAGACACGGCAGTTTGTCGATCAAGTAAGGCGAACCAACAGCTTCCAGTTGATTGAAGATACGCGTAACTCTCTCCGTTGAATTGTAGCATTATTGAAAATATCAGTATGGAAACAGTTACAATCCAAGCTCTCTTCTTGGTGAATAATTCTGGATATCGAAGTGCATATACCACGGCGATGTAGCGTTCAAATGCTATTGCTACGATGAAATAATAACTCAAAGACTGTGTGAAGTTAATCAACATTACATAAGCTGAGCAAAAAGCTTGCGAAAATACCCAAACTTGTAAATCCAATGCTAAATTGTACGGCGTCGGAAATATACCCATGGCACAGTTAATAAGATCAGAAATGTTCAAACAGGTTAAGAATAGTTTTGAATTTTCACTCACAGCGATTTGCTTAGTTCTGATTAAGACGCAAATATTTAAAGAATTCAATCCAATCCCGATACCAATCGAAATAACGTAGAGAATAGATTTAACGATTGATGCAAAAGAAGGATTAGGAGCAAAATAGTCATCTGAAATGCTTGTAAAATTGCTGAAATTCGAATCTGTCGTAGCGTCGAGCATTTTATGTGTAAGGCTGGGCTAATTTAACAGATAATTCAATTTCATTCGGCAAAGTTTCTGTTGAGAAAAGCGATCCACAAAAGTACATCTATATTTATTATAGAGACAAGACTCCTAAACCATTCAGATCATCAGCGTCAGTATTGCCTTACGCAATTGATCGGAAGTGAAACTGGCAATGACACACCGCCGCCCGTCCGTCATCTAACATATCGTCAAGGGCGTGAACAACTTGTTATATATATATCTACCAAAAAACGTTGACAACGTAAAGAAAGCAGCAAGTTTAAAAAGCCCCACCTCGGCTCACTTTTTGAAACTTGGTCCCATTTTGAATATCAACAGCAAATCGGTGTTTTTAACGTTTAAACAATGGCATCATTGCCATTAACATACCTACTTGTTATTCGTTTTGATCATGAAATAATTATTATAAAACAAAACATATATAGGATATTGGCCAAGAACAACATAATAACCTTTCTGATCGTTCCAGAATGCTAACAACTTAATATCGCATCGGCACATTAAAGATACATAACACTTCTGGTAATGTTTTAAGTTGATAATTATGACAATGTTTAAGTCAGTATCTTTTACAAATGGGACCAAGTTTCAAAAAGTGAGCCGAGGTGGGGGCTTTTTAAACTTGCTGCTTTCTTTACGTTGTCAACGTTTTTTGGTAGATTTCTTTTCTTTTTATGAATGAAGCCGAGTAGCTCCAAGCTTGAAAAGTCATCCGGTTACGAAGTACTCCATAAGACGAATAAAGCGAAAATTAGAAGTTTGAATAATATTATCCTTGATTTATGACAATAAAAAATACGAGTATATGTAGCTATACCTATAACTAAAATGTATGTGGTTCTTTGTAGCACTGGGGCAATCTAGTTGGATATCCAAATTTCGCCGTTTGTGGTTCTTTGTAGCCCTGCAGGCAATCTAGTTGGATATATCTATTGAGCGGCGGTTGTTGGCGGTCTTTCTCGGCTCGTGGTATTCCTTTATTCTTCAAGCCATGTCCTCTATCGGGGCTAATTTATTGTTTAAGCTTGTTGGATATCCATATTTCGCGGTGTGTGGTTCTTTGTAGCCCTGCGGGGCAATATAGTTGGATATCTCTATTGAGGTGGTTGTTGGAGGTCTTTCGCGGTTCGTGGTTATAATTTTCCTTATCCTTCAAGCCTTGCCCTCTATTGAGGGCTAATTTATAGTTAAAACTTGTTGGACATCCATATTTCGCGGTGTGTGGTTCTTTAGCCCTGCAAACAATCTAGTTGGATATTTCTATTGAGCGGCAGTTGTCGGCGGTTTTTCGCGGTTTGAGGTTTTAATTTTCAAGATTTGTGGTTCCTGAGTCCTGCAGGGCAATCTAGCTAGATATCCAAGTTTCGCGGTTTGTGGTTCTTTCTAGTTGGATATCCCTATTGAGCGGCGGTTGTCGGTGGTCTTTTGAGATTTAATTTTCCCTTTAATTTCGGGCCGCCCCTCCTCTACATCCCGAGGATGCTTTTCAATAATTTAAATTATACGGTGTCAACAATTACTATTACTTGGTATGATAACTTATCTTACCATGTTGACTTATATTGTTTGTTAAGGCAACTTTCGCGGTTCGTGGTTATAATTTCCCTAATCCTTCAAAGCTTTGCCCTCTATCGAGGGCTAATTTATACTTAAAACTTGTTGGACATCCATATTTCGCGGTTTATGGTTCTTTATAGCCCTGCGGGGCAATCTAGTTGGATATCCAAATTTCGCGGTTTGTGGTTCTTTGTAGCCCTGCGGGGCAATATAGTTGAATATTTCTATTAAGCGGCAGTTGTTGGCGGTTTTTCGCGGTTTGTGGTTTTAATTTGCAGGATATCCATATTTCAAGATTTGTGGTTCCTGAGTCCTGCGGGGCAATCTAGCTGGATATCCAAATTTCGCGGTTTGTGGTTCTTTGTAGCCCTGCGGGGCAATCTAGTTGGATATCCCTATTGAGCGGCGGTTGTCGGCGGTCTTTTGAGATTTAATTTTCCCTTTAATTTCGGGCCGCCCCCTCCTCTACATCCCGAGGATGCTTTTCAATAATTTAAATTATACGGTGTCAAAATTACTATTCCTTGGTATGATAATTTATTTTACCATGTTGACTTATATTGTTTGTTAAGTCAACTGGACGTGACAAAATATCCTGCTATGTAGACATTAATTTGTTGCTAAATTGACTTGGCATAATAATATATTTCGGGAAGACGACATCCATTTTTGGTATGTCGACTTAGCATGATAATTTATCTTGCCATGTTGACTTGTTTGTTCAGTTGTCTTGGCAAGATATTTTATATCGTCATGTTGACATAATGCTGATAATAAGTCGACATGGCAAGATAATTATCTTGTCAAGTTGTGTCACATAGACGCTTCCGTACTATATATGCTTGATAAATGTTATTTGGATATTTTTTTCCTGCTGGCCTTCCATACTAGCGGAACAATTTTCCACACCTACAGAGTGTTTGTAATCAACCTACCGGGACGGTATGACAATTGTCATGTTCTACGATAGCTGAAGATGACAGAGAGTCAGGTTTCTTAAAGGAGGATTTCGATTTTCCTAGCATCCTCTTTTTATGACATTTTTCAGTAGATATCCACGAAAAAAGCTTATTTCCAAAATTTCAGTTGATTCCGATTTTGCGTTTGCGAGTTATGCATGATCATGTGTATTACACTGCTCCATAGACAATGTGTTGTAATTTCGTTCTGGTGCACCAGAACGAAATTCAAATTTGGCGATATTTTTGCTAAACGAATTAATTTGCAAGAAATATTTGGTACATAAACATTATGTAGCCAGAGGTATCCAGTGGTGTAAAAATCTCAACTTTTTTGGGAAAAGTGGGGGATGAGGCTGTGGATCACGAAATGCCCTTTAATCGATTCAACAACCATTCATACATATCACAATCATCATTGTCCTATTATCATGCGAATTTGCCCGTGGTAGGACAAAATATATTTAAATGAGAATAACAATGAGTAACGTCGTATTGCATACCTATAATACCTGATCTGGTTTCTTGTGTTATTCAGATTTCTTTTGATCCTTGATGGTGTTGTATCACATTATGCTGTGTTTTTAAATAGGCCCTTAACACAATAAACAATTTCCATGAGAATCAAACAACTTGCTTTAAAAAAAAAATAATATCACAATAGCACTGGATGTTTAAAATTATGTTATCCTTGATTACTGTATGTTCAATTAGCTTAGATTCTTGAATTTTAAGATATTTGAAAAAATAAAAACTTGTGGCTAAAGTCATCAAAGAAAAGTGTTAGCACAGCCTTAGACCTAACGTGATTTATACTTTTCAAATTCCAAAGTTCAATTTAAAACCCCATTTCTTTTCAATTTTGCCTCATTTTAGGCAGTTACTTGGGTTCACCGAAAGGGTTCGCGACCTTTTTACAAATCAAGTGGGACGGTCCATTCTCAACTTAGGGCATAGACCCTATCCAATTTAGCAAAACAATCTGTCCACCAATCTGTCCTGCCATTTCAATTGTTATACCGTTCCGGTTATTGGATAGGTTCTATAGGTGATGATGGTCCATCGGTTTTTGTTACACGAAATTATATGGCGTGATTACGTTTTACGCATAACATTATTCTGTGCATTATTTTTTCCTAAACAATGACATTAAATTATGGATTTCGTTCTTGTTTCAACCATGGAAGAAAGAGATGAGAAGGAACCACAACGACTTCGATCGGCCAAGTTTTAATCCGCTTATCCATTGACGCATGAAAAGAAAAGCTATCAATGGTACTTACTTTCATGTATCATCCATTTACCGCGATCGATGCTTGGCGAAATCATTACTGGAAAAAAACTATAACAAACCCATCCAAGAACAAACAAACGCTACCCAGAAGTAAGATTGTGGAATTTCACTGATGTTCTGAACATGTATAGTAGCTTTGTTTTGGGATCTACAGTCAAACTGTTTTCTTGATCGTGTTGTGTAGAAAATGTCCTTTAACACATCGAAAAGGTCATCAAAATCGGCCGTTTTTTGCTGAGTTTCATCTTTAGCAAATAAGGTAAGATTTTGGTGACTTTTTCGATGAAAAATAGATGCAAAATGTCCTTAAATAATGCACAATGTTCCGGTTGAGTCCGGTACATGAAACCTGTTTAATTTAATAGTTTATATATGTATAATCGTAACTAGATAACTCGTTTCAGTGCCAAAGACTGCCAACTCTGAGAAAAAAGTCATCAAAGTTCGGGAAAAATGGAAGAAAAAGATGTAGGCCATCAATGACCGATGATCACGTCACCAGAGAAAATCCTATAGAGTGCTTGCACGGAAGGTCATTAGTTCAAATCACCCTTCAGACACGCTCCAGAAGACATGCAAATACATGGAGGACAATACCAATCACCTATTTAACGCGGGGTGTTGATCAAAGTAAATCCTCATGAATAACAATGTCAATTAAATGTCGGTAAAGGGAGTGGACAAAGTGAATGCGTTCGTTGTGGTTCCTTCTTATCTCTTTCTTCCATGTTTCAACTGGTTTACAATGTAAATTGAGTTTTGTTTAATACCACAATTCCTTCTGCAAGAATATCAGCATTCGCTTGACATTTTCAGATACAGTGACTTTACAAGAATTATTTTCTGTAACCTGATTGTTTAAAATCATATTTTCTCGTACATACGTTCTTTTGTTTCACAATTTTTTTAGTTTAAATTCAACAAACAAAACGAAATAACAAATTGAAAATAAATGTGAAGTTTTATAATAGGTCTATAGGCCTACACCTTCTCAGGCCCATTCTCAGACCCATTCGCACAATAAATAAATAAATAAATAAATAAATAATTAATTAATTGTGACTAACTTTGGAATTATAGAGGTCTATACTTTGAATTTGTAAATAAATAAATAAATACGCAAAGAATGTATTATATAAGCTGGGCCAATTTTAGAAAACCTTAGTTCATAAATAATAACGTAATGTTTCAACAGTAGTGTTTCAACACAAATTAGGCATACTGGCAAATATTTTGCTGGACAATACTTCCTGCGTGATGATGCGGATGGTCAAATAAATACTATCTCTGCGTATTGTGATTTTCGTCCCCATTGCTCTAAATGGATTGATTCAAAAAAGTTCATGGTACCCGACGTTCTACGGCTTTTTATAAAAATATCGCGGGAAAAGACCAAAATTGAAAAGAAATTGGGTTTTAAATTGAACTTTAGAACTTGAAAAGTATAAATCACGTTAGGTCTAAGGCTGTGCTAACACTTTTCTTTGATGACTTTGACCACATTTTTTTATTTTTTCAAATATCTTGAAAATTCAAGAATCTAAGCTAATTGAACAGACAGTAATGACAATAAATTGTTTAATAAAAAATTGGAAAAAAAATCAGTTGGTCACCGGGTTTCGAACTCGGGATAGCGTATCTGGAGTCAAGCGCACTAACCATTAGGCCACGAACCTCTGCTGTAAATTACTGTGTCGAAATACAGCATTTATTATATAAATGGATGCGTCGTCCGATAAGAACAAAAGAATTGTGAAAAACTTGATTTTTTTTTTTGGCGAATGGGGCTCAGAATTTGTATGTAGGGTATCCAGGAAACTGCTAGGGTATATTTGGAAGTGAATCTGAAAAAGTAGTGTGAAGGTGATAACCAGGTAGACCTGTATAGTTAGGGGAAAAAGTTCACTTTGGTGACCACTCTCTGGCTAGTAAGGTTTGACGATTGATTCGACTTCTATGGACCATTTAGAAAAAAAACAGCCACCATGTCCCTCGCGAAAATCCCGGCATTTTTCGCTAGAGGCCAAAATCCAAAATGGCCGCCACCACCATTTTGAAAATTTAAGTTTTGAACCAGAGCACCTATAATCATGCACAAAGACACTTTTTCGGATATGTCGAGTACAAGGATTCCGATTCTGACATTAGTTTGACATTACGGCATCATTTTCACCCAGAAATCCAAGATGGTGGCCGGCACCATCTTGAAAAATTTAGTTTTGAACAAGAGGACCTTAAATCGTGTACAAAGACACTTTTTGGATAAGTCGACCACAAGGATTTCAAATTTGACATTACTTTGACATTACGAACTCATATTTACCCAGAAATCCAAGATGGTGGCCGCCGGCGCCATCTTGAAAAAAATAAGTTTTGAACCAGATTACTTAAAATCGTGTACAAAGACACTTTTTCCGGTAAGTCGACCCTAAGAAATCCGAATCTGACATTAATTTGACGTTACAAAATAATTTTTGCCCAGAAATACAAGATGGTCCCCATTTGGTAGAGCGTAAATGTGATTTTTGAATGAGAGCAGAAGCATAAGTGTGTCATTTCCGCCTTATCTGGGGTTCATGTCTCTTATATGGGGTTTCAACTGCCTTATCTTGGGTTTACATCCCTTATCTATGGATAAGGCGCCTTATCTGTGGTTTAGACGGCCTTATCATGGGTTTACGTTCCTTACCTGTGGCTAAGATGCCTTAACCTTAGCATATCGCAGTCTAAACCCAGATAAGGCATCTAAACCCCAGATAATGCGCCCCGTAACCCCAGATAAGCGACGTAGACCCCAGATAAAGCAGTCTAAACCCAAAGAAGGCGCCTTAACCCTAAATAAGGAACATAAACCCCAGAAAAGACATCTAAACCCCACATAAGGTGCCTTAACTCTAGATAAGGGTTGTTAACCCCAGATAAGGGTCGTAAACCTCAGATAAGGCATCTAAACCCAAGATAAGGCGCCTTAACCCCAGATAAGAGACGTAAACTCAGATATGGCAGTCTAAACCCCAGAAAAGGCGCCGTCTGGGTTTTACTTCTCTTATATTAGGTTTATGTTCCTTATTTATGGTTAAGGCGCCTTATTTGGGGTTGGGACTGGTTTATCTGAGGTGTACGTCCCTTATCTGGGGTTACGGCGCCTTATCGGGGGTTTAAACTGTCATATCTGAGTTTACGTCTCATATCTGGGGTTAAGGCGCCTTATCTTGGGTTTAGATGTCTTATCTGAGGTTTACGACCCTTATCTGGGGTTAACGACCAGTTTCTAGAGGTTGGGCACCTTATGTGGGGTTTAGATGCCTTATCTTAGGTTTATGTTCCTCATTTAGGGTTAAAGCGCCTTATTTGGGGGTTGGACTGCTTTATCGGCGGTCTACGTCCCTTATCTGGGGTTACGGCGCATTATCTGGGGTTTAGATGCCTTATCTGGGTTTAGACTGCGATATGCTAAGGTTAAGGAATCTTAGCCACAGGTAAGGAACGTAAACCCAGGATAAGGCCGTCTAAACCACAGGTAAGGCGCCTTATCCCTAGATAAGGGATGTAAACCCAAGATAAGGCAGTTTAAACCCCATATAAGGGTCATGAACCCCAGATAAGGCGGAAATGACACATTTATGCTTCTGCTTTCATTCAAAAATCACATTTACGCTCTACCAAATGGGGGCCATCTTGGATTTCTGGGCAAAAATTATTTTGTAACATCAAATTAATGTCAGATTCGGATTTCTTGGGTCGACTTACCGGAAAAAGTGTCTTTGTACACGATTTTAGGTAATCGGGTTCAAAACTTATTTTTTTCAAGATGGCGCCGGCGGCCACCATCTTGGATTTCTGGGTAAATATGAGTTCGTAATGTCAAAGTAATGTCAAATTTGAAATCCTTGTGGTCGACTTATCCAAAAAAGTGTCTTTGTACATGATTTAAGGTCCTCTTGTTCAAAACTAAATTTTTCAAGATGGTACCGGCCACCATCTTGGATTTCTGGGTGAAAATGATGCCGTAATATCAAACTAATGTCAGAATCGGAATCCTCGTACTCGACATATCCAAAAAAGTGTCTTTGTGCATGATTATAGGTGCTCTGGTTCAAAACTTAAATTTTCAAAATGGTGGTGGCGGCCATTTTGGATTTTGGCCTCTAGCGAAAAATGCCGGGATTTTCGCGAGGGACATGGTGGCTATTTTTTTCTAAATGGTCCATAGAAGTCGAATCAATCGTCAAACCTTACTAGCCAGAGAGTGGTCACCAAAGTGAACTTTTTCCCCTAACTAGTAGCAGTGTCCACAAATTCTGGATCAGTATGATTTGCAACTAATTTTCGCTATGAAATACCGCGTGAAATGGAAGCAAAAATATTTGTTTATTACGAACAATGATTGACTGTAGGATTGGTGGCCCTTTTGGAATTAATGAGTTGTCACGATATTACACCTGGGACTGTAAATAACATTTAGCATGGTTTTAGATACATTTTGTACCCAGCGAAAAATAACATCGAACAATAGAAGTCAAGTGTTTTAATGTTACGTGTATAGTCTCGCGGGAGCATCTGTTATTAGTCTTCTTTATCAGTCTTTTTTTTTAAAAACTTGCTGGTCACGGCTACCGCGTGACTCTAATATATCTACAAAAATGCAATACAGAAATAAGTAATATATTTTTGCGTAGATAATTTATTTCGCATGCTTTATATGAGGCAATTTTAATAATATTGGATAGAAAACCTATTTACAATTTTTCAAATAAAACCGTAGAAAGGAAAAGCGCAATATAATACGTCCATTATTTGCAGTAGATATTTCTATAAACTTATTGAAATTATTCACTGAAATGTGTTGCGATGTTTGATTATTAAGTGTATGCCTCAGCTCACTAAGTACTTGATTTAATAAAAACCAATTATTCACAATATCATGGGTAATTTGGGTATAAAAAACGTATAGCAATATAGCGTAATATTACAAAGTAAACTAAATGAAATGAAACATAATCAAAAACCGAAATTGATTGTAATAAACCGCACAGTTAAATACAGCCTTTGCATCAGGGCTTGAGATTTAAATTCCAATTTCCTTTCTCACGAAGTAAGTGCTAAGAGTAAAATTGTACAATTGTGTTTGGGAGTGACCTTATCTCCTTTCTCCTTTTCCTTGTTATATTCTTTTATTTCGTGCTTTGTTTATTAACGCTATCTGGGCCAGCATGCATCTTATTAGCATACACTGCCTATCCAGGCTTGTGCATTTTTATTGTATGAGCTTGGAACGGTCCGTGGATTCCCCATGGATTAGCATTTGTCCCTCACGCACCAACCTGGGTAAACAAACAAACAACAAACACGCAACAATATGGGTTTTTCATCGAGGATTCACGGCGATCGAATTTTATTGCCGGTAGGCCTATATGAGCGCAAACACTAACGAGCAAATTATTGATGCGTATGACAACATTACAATGCTCGATATTAAGGAATATATTGAGTTTCCTGAATATGGGTGCTCAGCAACATGTTCAATCCTTTTGTTTTTTGTTGAATTTGAATAACCAAGTAATATGTTCTTCAGACTCAATTGGTGTTTTCCCCAAATGACGTCTACAATCAGAAACTTAAATTGTTTTTTTCTGCACCTGATTGACCAATAATTAATGTATAACCTTATAAACGAGTGTTACTTTCTCTAAATCTAGATGATCAATAATGCGTTCTTTCAAAAACTAGTGTTGTTTGTCCCTGTATAATTTAACATTGGAAACGAGTGTTGTTTTCCCTGAATCTGGGTGACCGGCTAATTATGTGTATTAGTGCTTGCAGTGTTTTTGTTTTTTCTGGATCGGAAAAAACCTAATAATGTGTAACATCAGAGACTAGTGTTGTATCTGGAGGACCAATTATGTGCAACATCAGAAACTAGTGTTGTTTTTCCTGAATCTGGATGACCAATGCGCAACATCAGAAACTAGTGTTGTTTTTCCTGCATCTGGATGACCAATAATGTATAACATCAGAAACTAGTGTTGTTTTTCTGAATCTGGATGACAAATAATGTGTAACATCAGAAACTAGTGTTGTTTTTCCTAAATCTGGATGACCAATAATGTGTAACATCAGAAACTAGTGTTGTTATTCCTGAATCTGGATGACAAATAATGTGTAACATCAGAAACTAGTGTTGTTTTTCCTGAATCTGGATGACCAATAATGTGAAACATCAGAAACTAGTGCTGTTTTTCCTGACTCTGGATGACCAATAATGTGCAACATCAGAAACTAGTGTTGTTTTTCCTGAATCTGGATGACCAATAATATGTAACATCAGAAACCAGTGTTGTTTTTCCTGCATCTGGATGACCAATAATGTGTAACATCAGAAACTAGTGTTGTTTTTCCTGCATCTAGATGACCAATAATGTGCAACATCAGAAACTAGTGTTGTTTTTTCTGACTCTGGAAGATCAATAATGTGTAACATCAGAAACTAGTGTTGTTTTTCCTGACTCTGGATGACCAATAATGTGCAACATCCGAAACTAGTGTTGTTTTTCCTGACTCTGGATGACCAGTAATGTGCAACATCTGAAACTAGTGTTGTTTTTCTGACTCTGGAAGATCAATGTAACATCAGAAACTAGTGTTGTTTTTCCTGACTCTGGATGACCAATAATGTGTAACATCTGAAACTAGTGCTGTTTTTCCTGACTCTGGATGACCAATAATGTGCAACATCTGAAACTAGTGTTGGTTTTCCTGACTCTGGATGACCAATAAGTGTAACATCAGAAACTAGTGTTGTTTTTTCTGAATCTGGATGACCAATAATGTGCAACATCAGAAACTAATGTTGTTTTTCCTGCATCTGGATGACCAATAATGTGTAACATCAGAAACTAGTGTTGTTTTTCCTGAATCTGAATGACCAATAATATGTTACATCAGAAACTAATGTTGTTTTTCCTGCATCTGAATGACCAATAATGTGTAACATCAGAAACTAGTGTTGTTTTTCCTGCATTTGGATGACCAATAATGTGCAACATCAGAAACTAGTGTTGTTTTTCCTGCATCTGGATGACCAATAATGTGCAACATCAGAAACTAGTGTTGTTTTTCCTGCATCTGGATGACCAATAATGTGCAACATCAGAAACTAGTGTTGTTTTTCCTGCATCTGGAAGACCAATAATGTGCAATGGTTGATTCTCTCATCAAGAATTCTATTGGCCGGTTCAAATTTTTATACAGACATTCCCAATTTTTCAACCAAAAGCTTCTCAAAAATCTCTGCTCTGCATTACTGCAGTGTCATCTTGATTATTGTTGCACCTCATGGTATACCGGTTTGTCCAAAATTTATTAGCACAAAGATGTGTTTTTAACAGTTTTTTGAAAACAATAAGAGAAACAGCTTCTCTGATGGAGAGAGGAAGCATGTTCCACAGCCGATGTGTAACATCAGAAACTAGTGGTGTTTTTCCTGAAACTGGATGATCAATAATGTGCAAAATAAAAAACTAGTGTTGTTTTTCCTGCATCTGGATGACCAATAATGTGTAACATCAGAAACTAGTGTTGTTTTTCCCGACTCTGGATGACCAATAATGTGTAACATCAGAAACTAGTGTTGTTTTTCTGAATCTGGATGACAAATAATGTGTAACATCAGAAACTAGTGTTGTTTTTCCTAAATCTGGATGACCAATAATGTGTAACATCAGAAACTAGTGTTGTTATTCCTGAATCTGGATGACAAATAATGTGTAACATCAGAAACTTGTGTTGTTTTTCCTGAATCTGGATGACCAATAATGTGAAACATCAGAAACTAGTGCTGTTTTTCCTGACTCTGGATGACCAATAATGTGCAACATCAGAAACTAGTGTTGTTTTTCCTGAATCTGGATGACCAATAATATGTAACATCAGAAACCAGTGTTGTTTTTCCTGCATCTGGATGACCAATAATGTGTAACATCAGAAACTAGTGTTGTTTTTCCTGCATCTGGATGACCAATAATGTGCAACATCAGAAACTAGTGTT
Source organism: Amphiura filiformis (assembly GCF_039555335.1). Classification (NCBI taxonomy): domain Eukaryota; kingdom Metazoa; phylum Echinodermata; class Ophiuroidea; order Amphilepidida; family Amphiuridae; genus Amphiura; species Amphiura filiformis. Next base: position 13,629,624 of record NC_092630.1, on the reverse strand, counting down.
GTTTTTTCTGACTCTGGAAGATCAATAATGTGTAACATCAGAAACTAGTGTTGTTTTTCCTGACTCTGGATGACCAATAATGTGCAACATCAGAAACTAGTGTTGTTTTTCCTGACTCTGGATGACCAGTAATGTGCAACATCTGAAACTAGTGTTGTTTTTTCTGACTCTGGAAGATCAATGTGTAACATCAGAAACTAGTGTTGTTTTTCCTGACTCTGGATGACCAATAATGTGTAACATCTGAAACTAGTGCTGTTTTTCCTGACTCTGGATGACCAATAATGTGCAACATCTGAAACTAGTGTTGGTTTTCCTGACTCTGGATGACCAATAAGTGTAACATCAGAAACTAGTGTTGTTTTTTCTGAATCTGGATGACCAATGTGTAACATCAGAAACTAATGTTGTTTTTCCTGCATCTGGATGACCAATAATGTGTAACATCAGAAACTAGTGTTGTTTTTCCTGAATCTGAATGACCAATAATATGTTACATCAGAAACTAATGTTGTTTTTCCTGCATCTGAATGACCAATAATGTGTAACATCAGAAACTAGTGTTGTTTTTCCTGCATTTGGATGACCAATAATGTGCAACATCAGAAACTAGTGTTGTTTTTCCTGCATCTGGATGACCAATAATGTGCAACATCAGAAACTAGTGTTGTTTTTCCTGCATCTGGATGACCAATAATGTGCAACATCAGAAACTAGTGTTGTTTTTCCTGCATCTGGAAGACCAATAATGTGCAATGGTTGATTCTCTCATCAAGAAAGCTATTGGCCGGTTCAAATTTTTATACAGACATTCTCAATTTTTCAACCAAAAGCTTCTCAAAAATCTCTGCTCTGCATTACTGCAGTGTCATCTTGATTATTGTTGCACCTCATGGTATACCGGTTTGTCCAAAATTTATTAGCACAAAGATGTGTTTTTAACAGTTTTTTGAAAACAATAAGAGAAACAGCTTCTCTGATGGAGAGAGGAAGCATGTTCCACAGCCGATGTGTAACATCAGAAA